>NW_008602105.1:45026-79794 GCF_000691845.1 Merops nubicus
GGGCACACTGCTGTCCCATGGACAACTTGTTGCCCACCAGGACTCCAAGGTCCCTCTCTACAGAGCTGCTCTCTACCAGATCTCCTCTTAACTTATCCCTCAGGTTTATACTGAATATGAGGTATATAGGATGGAATACCTTGTTGGTTAATTTAGAGTGACCTGTCCTGGCCACTCCTCCCTATAGGTGCCCCCTTTTACTTTCTGCCCCCCTCCACATGGTACACAGGATTTAGCAGTGACCTTGGTCTGCACGCCAATCCTGGGTAGTAAATTTAAACGTGAAGCGTTATCACTGCTAGAAGCAGACACTCTCTGCAAAAATATGCCATTTACTTCAGTAAGTACAGTTAATTAGAAGAGATACAGCTGAAAAGTGAAATCACTGAACAGATTTAGTTCTGTTCTAAGCCAAACCAGGACAAACAAAAATATCAGACTTTACATGATGAGAAAATGTTAATGGAGCCAGGATATTCTTCATGTAAATGAGACAAATAAGATAATATTTTGCTGCCAATAATTGCTTAACCTTGTAAAAAGGCTATTATATATTAGAATTATGTGAAGAGTGCATGATTAAATATTTGACCAGAGGAGGCAGAGAACCTTGGTCAAGACTGCACAAGTAAAGTCAGTGCTGCTTGCATTATTTTTATGCAATATTCTACCAGTGTTAATTCTATAAAATACGTGAATATGAGTACTTGTGGATAAGTAATTAAATATTACTTAGCAAAAATGTTATCAAACTTTTTTTTTTAAAAAAAAAGGAAAAAAATGAACTTAAATTCTAAAATTTAGACCTTCCTTAAATGACATGGTCACTTGAAAATATAATACCTTTTTTGATAAACTGTTTTGAGGCTATGGCCTTAGATGATATTTCTGAAGAAAAAAAGGATAGACGTTTATAACTGGTGACAATCATGTTCCAAGTATCAGCTAGTTTTATTTTTTCATCATTGTGCCTGTTTTTGATTAAAGAAAACAGATACAATCATACCTACAGCTGTCACCTAACTTGTGGTTGCACAGCAGAGATGTACAGTGTGTAAGTGCCAAGGGTTAGGGCTGGGCCAGCCACTAGATGAATGACAGACACTCTCTGTTAACCCCTCTCCCTTCACAACGGAGTAGAGAAAGGGAATGAGGAGGAAATACTTATGGATTGGGAAAGAAAAATAGAACAGCTTTAATGATACGGTTACAATCAAATATATACAAATACGTACAAAACAAATATCAAGCCCAAGCCCCTTGATGACAACTACATCACCATCTCCAGGGATCCTGTGGGCAGGCACTGGAAAAGTCCCAGGGTAGTCTCAGCATCAGACAGGAACCCCATTCAGGAGCTGGATTCAGGAACTCATGGATTTGGATCGAAGGCAGAAAAATGGACAGAGTCCTCCTTGGATGCCAGCCATTGAAGAAGAGAGCATGACCTTTGTGGTCCTTCAGCTTTTTACTGAATATGACATATACGGGATGGAATATCTTGTCAGTTAATTTAGGGTCACCTGTCCTGTCCTCTCCTGCCCCAGGGGTGCCTTTTTACTTTACAGCACCCCAGCGTGGTACACAAGATTTAGCAGTGCCCTTGGGTTCTATAGAAAAAAGTATAAGCAAGAGCCTTCTACATACCAATCCTTGTAGTAACTCTAAACATCAAGCATTATCACTTCTAGAAGCTGACGCTGTCTGCAAAAATATGCCACTAACTTCAGAAAGTGCAGTTACTTAGAAGAGACTTAGCTGAAAAGTAAATTCACTGAGCAGAGGATATCTGGAGGACAAATTCTCCTCAGGACTTTGCTTCTTGAACGGTCTCTTACTTGATGGGTTTCACCTGTTCTCTTGACTGTTACCTCTGTATGTTTTTTTCACTTACAGATAAGTGTAGTGAAATCCACCACTCATCTTTCAGGGGGTAACAAACAGCTCTACTCCAGCCTACTTTTGTCATCTAGGCTTATTTTCTTTACAACATGGATACTCCTTATGCAACATTTACAAAGTGGGGTGGTATGTTAGAGAAACTCTGTGTTTTGTTAGTAAGGTCATTTCAAAGGCCTTTTGAAATGCCTGAAACATAATTATATTGATGTGGACAATGTTGAAAACTTGGTGAAGGTGAGCATGATCCTTTAATAAGTATTTTAAAATTTTAGGGAAGCCAGTGGGATAAAGATCATGACAGGAAACGAAGTCTGTTTTCATAAATTAGATTTGGCTGAGTTGAATAATGATTATTATAATTTGCTCTAAGATTCCTCTTTATATCTTTAAAGGATAAATTCCATTATGGCTTTAATCTTGTCATAGGTCAGTAAGTCCTTTTTGGATTGTCATGATTGGAGCAATTCACAGAATACAGTGGAAGGAATTACTTTTCAAAATTTTGGATGCTATGAGCAAATACCATATATGTCAGTCTGGTATCCAGCTGTGAAAAGGAAAAAAGAAATTGCCAGTAGGAAATTATATGGTGTTTTTTTGCTTCTGCAAAGGAAAATATAGAGAAGGAAAAAAATGCATATTTTTCCCAGCCTGTATTCTGGATTAGTGATGGAAGAGTTTCACAAAAAGAATATGAATTTGGCTGAAAATGTACATGACAATTTTATTCAGTTATTCTTGATGCCTGATAAGTTGCTTGCTTCTTTAAAGAAAAGGAATAATACCTAATCAGCTCAAATATTAAGAGCAGTATGATATCCACAAAAAAAGTGTATGGGATTTCTTCAAGAAGTAAGTTTCTATACTTATGTTCTGTCATCAATTACTATCTTATATTGCCTAAGAGATTTTTCACCTCTCTTATTGAAGAGCAGCATGAATTATATACGGGCTTTTACTATTAAAAGAAATTTGGAACTTGACTGGATAATAACCTGAGCAACCTGATTTTAACTGGTCTTGCTCTGAGCAGGGTTTGAACTAGATGACCTCCAGAGGTTTGCTCCAGCCTAAATTCTACAGTGATTGTATGATTAACTCCCAAAATACTGCCTCGTAAGTCCATCTACCTATGGGACTTGTGAAAACCAACACTGTTACAAAGGAATATTCACTTGTCAGATCAAGACAATTGTGCCATGGAAAAAACTGGGATGAGAAAAATAAAGGAGATAATTAAAGTTGGTTGTAATCTCTGCTCTCCTTGAGCAGTTAGCAATAAACATAATCCTTCTGCCACCAGGGCATATCTTTTTAAAATTTTCTTCCCTAATCTTTTTGATTGTTCTGACTAAATCCTGGTTGTTCTCCTTGCTCCTGTGTGCTCAGCATGCTAATAATTGACTGAAGGCAGACAGGATTTCTGCCCTGGTGTGATGTTTGCACTTCTGAAGACTGTGGCTTTGGTGTACTGCCTTCTGCTGCAGCACTTAGACCCCAGGCAGAAAGCTGGTGGGATGAGGGCTTTATGATTAATAGGTTCTCTGTTCTGAGTCACGATATTAACCCTCCTCATCTAGTGTCACTGCTGGAATGAATAGCTATTTTGGGGCAACTGCCTCCTTTTAAAATGTATAATGACATCACATGTCTCTTGTAAGACTGAGAGCAGTTTCGTTTCATAGTGCATTTTGGAAACCTCAGGCCTTGAAGGTGTATGTCCCACTGTTATCCTTTTCACTGTAACCATCAGGGCTTGGAGAAAGACTGTTTACACACTGCTTAATGTATATGATATATCTGTTTGCATTCTCATTCCCACCTCATTGAGAGTAAATGTCAGTAATACTTTGCAGACAGAGGTTAAGTATTTTCTAACATTGCACTAAAGGATCTATAGATGTGTGATCCAGCTGCAAACTGGAAGGCATTTGGCTATGGATGTGTGGGGTTGAGCCAAAGACAATTAAAACCTGCTTAGAAGAAAAACATTTTGGATCAGGCTAAGCCTCATGCTAATATAGCTACATGGTCTCTGCCTGGGTCAAAGTGAAGGCAAAGACAGCCTGTAAAGTATCATGCAGAGGGATGTAGTCTGTCACAGGAAAAAAAAAAATAGAAAAAAGATGGGATTGGGAAGGGTTACATCAAATTTTATCTCCACTCTCCCTCTGGAATACTCCGATAGGGTGGATTTTAAATTTGTCATTCAGAGTGGTCTTCATCTGCCTCAACTTTGGAAAATATAATTATCGTTTGTGGGCGATAATTGGTGTGAAAACAATTCCTTTGGATTTCTCTTAAGTTTTGATGCAAAATGGAACATTCCAATTATATTTTCAAAATATAAGTTTTTTTGTATCTTGGTTTGAAGACACTTTTCAAGAATTTGCCTACATTTGTTGTAAGCAATGTAATACAGGTACATTTAAAAAATGCTAAATATTTGACTAGATAAAGTGTTCGAATTGGAACAAACCTTATAGTTTTATTTAGTTTTGATTTGTTGTTTTTTGTGAAAAGAAAGGTTGAGGGGAAGTGTTTAAAAGAAAAACTTTTTGCTTTTGAGTCCTATTCAGACTGAGAATACTTTGTACATCTCAGATGCTCTCAGACGCTTATGACGCTCAGAGAACAGTTTTTCACCTCACCATGAGCAGACTTCTTTGCTGTCATTCACACACTATCTGCTTTGATCCTCAGGGGTGTCAAGACATCCCGTGCTTTTAGAATCAGAATAATCCACTCAACAGATGAAGAAAAAGGAATTTATAGATCTTGAAATTTCTTAATAACTACATAGCATATAAGGTATGAGTTTACAGGTTAACATGCGTACTTGGAAGCAACACCAGCAGATTGAGAGTAGGAGGACAGCAGAAACAAAGGCAGAATAGTGTGGACAGCTGATAAGAACTGTAGGAGTCAGGAAGAGAACTAAAAGGTGTTTCAGAACAAAAGAGAAGTGGTGCAACACCAGATGGAACACTGAAATTTTCTGATTTGATTCCTGGGTCTTCCCTGATAGACTTTGCAGACTCAGATAGGTCAGTTTATTTTGTGATTAGATTTCCCACATTTTTAGACTGAGATGACATCTATCTTCTTCATAAAAATACTGTCATTTTATCAACATTTGTACAACATATTGAAGGCATAAAGTGTCACATAAATTCTAAATAACACTAAACAAATGGAATTTGAAACTTCTAACAATTTTGTGATGGATTCATAATTATCTTTTTCAAAGAAAAAATAAATATGCCCATAGAAATTTTGAGAGCATAGATGTCCATGTCTTGCCTTTATGTCCATCACCAGCTCCTAGGTGGGTTTGAAACATGGTGGGAAAAAGGAGTTAATGCCTCCCATGAGTTCTTCACACAACATGTAGCAATGGTTCCCAGCACCTGGCAATGTGTCAGTTACCTGTTGTTACCTATCCTTTTAAGTCTTCACCTTGTCTTGGTTGACTGTATTGAAAGTGAGGTGGGAAAGCAAGTCTAAGTAATAGTTTATTTGTACTGTTATATATTTGTGGTGACAATACTTGTCATAATAGCATTCTGTACTGTTAGAGTGCACTTTTTTAATTTTCAATGTAGAAAGCTTAAATAAGTGGTTTTACTTAGTCGCTTAAGTAAGTATGCATTGAACCCATCCTCTGGTTTTCCTTTCTGGTTTGTATTAGACACTTTTTTATTTTGAAGAAAAACTATTCACAGTTTTGTCCTTTTTTTACAAGTGATTTTTTTTCAGATATTAATAATATTTTATATTCAAAAATAAATATATGATTATATCTAGCTCATTATTAGTTCTGTGATATATGGTTAGTAATTTTGAGATCTGTTATTTCTTTTATTTAAAACACTATTTTTACCAAAAGCAGACCCTGAAAAAAACACCATATTATCGGATTATTCTTTTCACCCTTTCATATTAGTCTAGTTGTGTAAAGAGGCTTTACAATATAGCATATCCATCAAAACACTGTATCCTTAGCGTTGCCAAAGTAAGGATTCAATTCAGAGCTTTCAGTTCT
The DNA here is from genome assembly GCF_000691845.1 of Merops nubicus. Classification (NCBI taxonomy): domain Eukaryota; kingdom Metazoa; phylum Chordata; class Aves; order Coraciiformes; family Meropidae; genus Merops; species Merops nubicus. Next base: position 50,974 of record NW_008602105.1, read on the forward strand.
TCAGAGCAGTTCCAAGAAGGGATTGATAGTGTTTTGTTAACCACCCTGAAACATTTTAATTTTTTAAAAGGTTTTGCTGAATCCACAGAAGAAAAAACCAAAAATGTTCACTCTTTCTAAGTGCCCTTATGAGATAGTGACTCGACAATGCATTCAGAAATTGAGTGCCAGGCTACCAAAGTGTATGCAGATAGAGGTGCTGAACACCCAACTTCTTCATAAGGGAGGTGCTGAAGCTATGGCTTGTTAGTCTGCATTTCAAACCTCTAGTGTGCCAAGTCAGGGATTCCCATATAGATGGAAATAAATGAAGAATGGTAAACAAGAAAAAAAGAAGGAAAATAAAAAGTAAGGCACAGTAGTGTAGACTCTGCTTAGGTGGAATCAAAGGTGGCACTTAAAGGCAACGGTATGGCTTTCTATCCTTATACCAAAATTTCTCTTTTTTTTCTGTACTTCTTACTGTCATTCATCTCTGTAGAACAATTTCTTTTACATATCTATGTTGTGGAAACCTTGGGGTTAAAACCATTACTATTGTAATGCTCCTTGACTAGCTGACAGTCTGGGAAGTATTTATACAAAGTATCGGTGTTTCTACATTAAGGACTGTAAAAAAATGAGTCTCTACCTTGCAGCAAGATTTCTGCAGGAAACTGTGGAACCAGAGTAACACAGGGAAGAAGATTAGATGAGGTTAGTGATGAAAGGCCGAGATACTTGGACAAGCTGATAGCTTAGTGTGCCTGCGCATGGAGGTTGTCTCTGCTTCTACTGTAAAAGGATGTTATGATTTGTTCAGAACTTTATGCATTGCCTGTCAGCTGCAGTTTAATGTGCTTGCTCTGATGGAGGAGATTATGCTCCTTGTACTTCCATCAAAATAAATAGAGAAATGAGACAACGTAGATTTTTTTTTTCCCCCCAAGAAAAAATATTTGCAACCTAAACCACATTATAAACATTATAGAAAGGTAGAAACATACAAAGTTTTCCCCTTGTGGTTTCAAATCTGAATTCCAGATACGACTGATGCAATGGAGAATATATACATAAATATATGCAACATTACAACCATTATTTTTTCATATATCTATAAGGAATAATCATTACCCTGTTAATGATTGATGCTGTATAATAAACTTCTGTGGGTTGTGCAGTAACATTTCAACATCTTTTTTTCAAGAATTTTCATTAAAGGGAGAGGCTGGAAGGTTCATAGTATTTTGTAAGGTATGCAAAAGAAAGAAAATAAACATGCCTGTGGTTATATGAGACAGTTGTTAGTGTTAGGGCTGTGGTTTCTAGTCCTTGCCAAATGGATAGGTATTTCTGTGCTCATAAGAGAAAAGGAACTACTTACCATATTGTCTCTGTTTAAGGGCTCAGGGCAGGACCCCACAAAGCAGAATTTGTGTTCCCCCTCCCTATCCCTCAGTTTTCCCCAGGTAAAGAGATAAACAAAGGAAGGCAGGGGTAAGATAGGCTCTGCAACAATTGGAAGTTAATAAAAATAAAGGATATTGTTTAACAGGGAACAAAAAGCAAAAAGGGAGGTAGATATATATACAAAGATGGGAGGAATACAAAATAAACAAAGATATACAAAACCCAAATCTGGGATGGCACACGATTTACTCAGAACCACATGGAATCAGGCACGCTGATGCTCCAGCACACCAAGACAAAGAGCAAAAGGGCAGGAGAGAGAAAACACCCACCTCCTGCCTCTTTTAAAGAGGTGGCAGAGGAAGGGGAGGGAATAAACTGCTCCCCCCAGGACCCTCCTGGGTCCTAGAGATCACCTGTCCCACCCCCAGGCCTTAAACCACACCACATATTTATCCAGTTATTAGTGGAGAACTAGCAGCAATTGGTATCAATTAATACTCTCTTTGGGAGTCTCAGTGAAAAAGCCAGGACCAGGTAAGTGTGGTTTTAACTCTATTTTTGTTTGGCTGAGTGGAGCCTCCCTGTGAAACTGCAGGTGTGTTGTCAGATGGCTGAGGGGTAACTTGCACTGCTGGTACAGTGGCTTGCTTGCCCTCCTACGTTTTTTCTCCCTCTGTCTGCATTTATGCAATTGTGGTTAGTACTATGCAACGCTTCATAAGTTCCACATTCACACAACGCTTCGCTAACAACAGAATGCTTGTCAGATCTGGATTTAAGGTGTTTTGAACTAGCTTAAAGTGTCGTTGTAGGCAGATGTGTCAGGGAAGTGCTGAGTCTCATCTGTCTTTTTTTTTCTCCTGGCCTTTCATCTCACAACTCCCACCGTGAGTATGATTTCTAACCTGAAGATTATAGGTACCTATTTTTCTGCAGTTGCAGTATGTTTCTAAGCAAAGTAGAAACTAAATTTGTATAGATTATTGAAATGGTTGAGACACAGAGATGTTACGGAGACCTGAACTTTGTATTTCCAGTCCAGCTCCAAAATGTGCAAGGATGAAGCGCTGGTAAATCTCATAGTCCTGTGGAGCAGCTGGACACCTACCAAACTGGTTTTGGTGGGTCTCTGCTCATTGCATCTCTGGATCACTTCTCTGCATGAATATGAATTAAGAAAACTCTTTCAGAAGACCTCTTAAGGTAATTTAATGAAGAATTAAGAAACCCATTGAGGTAGATTTATACAGTAGATTTGAACCAAGAGTCAAACCTAGAAAGTTGCGCATGGAGACACCAAGGAGGTCAATAGACTGGTATTGTATTCAAAAAGGAGATTTCTGAATTGCTTGGGAAAGTCAACTCCCGATGATGCAAAATTCTGTAGCCTAATACTTTGTCAGAAAGAACATGTTCCAATAAATAGGGCTAAATTAAATTTTCTAGCTGTTTGCTTAGATTAATAAATTTTATAACATTTACTCCTATGTAAGACTGGAGATTTGAGATGTCATAAAAAAAGTTTTGACTGACAAAGACCATGATTAGAGTGGAAAACCTGAAAGAGAAATTTGTTGCTGTTTCCGTCATACAAAACGTGTTCCAAAATAAAGTAGAAAAATAAATTCGCTTAGGCAGGATTCTGTGACACAGTGATAAATCTTTACCTGAAATAAGCATCCACCTCCTTGCTGTTAGTGGGTACTTTTGCAGTGAAGGAGAATCAACTTTGGCAAAGGACTTTGTCATTAATTATGATATCAGCTCACATACCTCTGACAGCAGCAGAAATATGGTAAAAAGATTGGGGCTTATGGCTGAAGATGATCAAACATCAAATCATTGCCGTTTCTATAGTGAAGAGAACGAGTAGGTGAAAGCAGAAAAATTGTGTATGCAGAGGAAAGTGATGTAGCAAAATGAGACCCTGAAGAGGCAGAATTTGTGGGGTTTTTTAGACTTAAAGTTGATGTTTTTGGAGGTCTCATGTATGCTACACAGTCTGCGGCTGACAGCGCAATGAGCAAGGCTGTAGCATTTAACATTGAAATTATTGTACTTTTGACTACTCTCTAGCAAGATTAAAAACAAAACAAAACACCAAGAATGGGAATTTTTTATCTTAATAATGATACTGCATGAGATCCACACTTCTTATGACAAAAATCTTGAATTTTTCATCTAGACTTATTCAGCACCAAAATTGTTCACTGGACAGATATTCATAAACAAACAGCTCCTCCAAATGTATGGAAGTGGCTGGTTTGCTGTTTCAACTGCTTGCATACATTTGTTAGTTAACAGACTCTATTACAAATATAAAGCATTACATTTTTCTATTATGTTAAGACTATTAAAGGTATACCTTTTGTAATTAGCAAGTTCTGAAATTAGATGAATTCATTTACCCTTCTTCTTTCACTCTTCTTTCTACAGTTCAGTATCTCCATAGCAGAGCAAGCTTGAAATAAATTGTCTGCAACATACTTTGACTTAAATGAAATCAAAATCGTGCATTTTTTTTACAGAAAATCAAGTTACAACCTTCAGGTTCACTTGTTCCCCTGTATGAAAAGTCAGCTGTAGGTTTTATTTTCATACTGAAAATATTTCACTGTCATTGCTGTTGAAAGTTAAAAAATAAAGAAAATTAACTTTTCTTCATTCGGTACTCTAGTTCTGGAAGGCACATTGTTAGTTCTTATTTAAAAATAGTCAAAAAGTTGTTCAGTTAAAGAACTATGAAGTTATTCAGTCTTGTGAATAATATGCAAAATCCTTTGTACAGTGGTTGGCTTTTAATCTGTGGATCAGAAAGACAATTCTGAGAAGTGCTATATTTTCTCCAGGAAAATATCAGGGTGCATCTCCAACCTTAAAAGAAAAATACAGATTTGTCTGACCTTTACCTAGCAGCTTAGCTTTTAAATGTAAAGGAAATTTTCCAGTACAACTACTCCAATGAGATTAAGCAGATGTGAAAGCAGGAAAAGTTAGTATTTCAATAGATATTAATAAATGCATTTGACAGAAGACAAATGTGTTTTGGAAGAAAGATGTTAAATTTTTGAGAAACCAAGTGGATATAACATTAGCACTGCTGCTGCTGGAACAGTAGCTTCTCCAATGTTGTTTGCAATTACATGATATCTAATTTTAAGTTGATTTGTACATTGAAAATCTGATAAATCTTTCTATCCTCTCAGATGTGGAGCTGAAAGTGTGATATCTGTTTCAATAGAATTTGGTTAAAATTAATTATTATTCACAAACAGGAAGAATTAAAAAAGGCTAGCCCACAACTGCATGCTTTACTCAGTCTATCCCTCATTTTGGATTACCCTTAATAAAAATTGAGTGCCCTGTTTCTTGTTATATCCATGGCATAATCTTTACAGGTTAGAATTTTATTTCTAAAAAGACGAAAGTTTATTTGTGGGTGCTGACAGTGTAAAATACAGACAGTAAAGTCATTCTTATTACTGCACTTCATTTTGTACTGACAAAACAAAAAAAAAGTGCAAATTGTGAATTGTTATTATCAGCAATGTTCATATGGGCTAGCCTGAAGCTGGGAGCTCAGTGCTATATGTTTTGGTTATGCTTTAATTTCTGATTTCCACTTCAGTTAATGCCTGATGCATTAATAGCATGCATAATAACATAATGTGCTTTTAAATGTACAGCATATACTTAAACTTGATTTCTGTCTGGATTATTTGGTCTCTCATACCTGTGTTCATTCTTGGAAGAAGCAAACTAAACCGAACATGATGACACTTCTGTTTTGGCTGCTTTCTCCCAACTGACGATTTCAAATGGTATGAAGCGATACCTTTGCCACATGACAAAGTTCTAAAGAAACAGGGCTTGTGTTCTGGCTATACACAAGGAATAAAAACGGAGATGAGCGATGAGCCTTGTGCAGTTTGCTCTGATATTGGCAGCTGAGGGGAATATCAGATGCCCATAAGTAAGCATAATGCTAAAGAACATAATCTTGAATTTGTCGTTTCAAACAGAACATGATTCCTCACATGTTCTTTCATGAGGAATGACGTTGAAGTCTAGGCAGTAAAATCTGTGACCTTTGCTCTACCAGATAATTAATTCCAAAGACACGATCCTAAGAGGCTATGAGACTTAGCTGAAGTCCTCATCATCCAGGAGCACGAAGATCAATTCAATGCCTGAAATGTTTCCACCATGACTGTTAAGCTTAAGGAATTGATTCTGAGTGTTGCTTTTGAGCCCAGGTTTTTCACTTAGTGCTGCAGAAGGAACAAGGCGTGAGAGAAAGATGTCACTCAAGTTTAGTGATCAGATCTGATGTTGAAGATGATTTCTAGTCCTCCATGAGTGCCAGCAAAAGGTGGATGACTGCATGTTAGTTCCATCCACATCAGTCTCTTACGGCATATCCAAATTAGAGAAGCAGCAAATTCTGCCAGGCTCCCTGGGCACGACTCAGGTGTCCTATCCCTCCCTGCTGTGTCCTGCAGAAATGGAGACTTGATACGTGTCTCCAGAGAAATCTGCACCACTTTCTGAGGAGATCCTGGAGCTGGATGTTGAGGTGCCCAGACCCCAGCACATGCTGTGGGACATACCTGCTGCTCAGCCTGCAGAAACAGCCATCACTGGTGATGTTTTCATTTGACAGACTGGGTTGCTTCTCTTCCCCGATAGTCAGGATGACTTCCGATTTGGGTTTTTTTCTGTCTGAGTTAATGGTTCCACTAGATCTTGGTAGAGATGCTTTTATTTTGCTTGTTATTTTAATAGTAGTTTCTTTTGGTGGTTTGGGTGGTCTTATCCATTGCAGTGTGCACCGTTGAAGGAGTCTGATAGCTCAGGGACAAATATATCCTGGTCCCCAAGAAAGTGCAGCTAACAAATGTTTAGACTGTGTTTTTGTTTGCAAGACAGAATTCTTCCTCTAATGCATCCTTTTATAGAGTATACTCTTACGGTCACCTGTGTTCTCTATTACTTTAGTTTCTGCTAATCATAATATCTCAAGTAGTAGAAAAAAGTGAAGAGAAACTGGAGCTGCACTTACATTTTACATTTTGTCTGTGCCTAGTAGCGTAATCAGAGTCTGTATCATCAGTTCAATGAGTACCGTGCACTTTTTTAGGAAAATGGAATAACTTGTTGGAGGAAGTTGCAATCTGATTTGTGTAACTTTACTTTCTTGGTACCACTGGCACTTGGGGCAGAGGGAAGACTGACAAACCAAGTGTCTTAACTGAGATAAGAGATTAACAGCTAGAAGTGTGTCTGCCTAATTTAGCTTCTCTAAAAGCATGAAGCCTTGTGGCAGTAATTAACTTGCAGAGCTATAGTCACTCTGATAAATAACATCTTTTTTTTATTTTTTGTATTTATGTCTACATTTTTCCTACATGGTTAAGTTGTAACATCTCATGAAACATAAGGTTTTCTCTGGTTAAGTCTCTTACTTTATGCATAGTTTGGCTACCTAAAGTTAAACACACAAATATTTTTTTTAGAATTGAGACGTGATTCTTTATCTTGTGCATACAAGTCAGTGAACATAACAGATTTAATAGAAATTTGTGAATCATTTTTTGTAACAGAAGTCATACAGAAAAACCCTGATTTGTCTTATCACAGAGAAAAGCCAATTTTCCCATGTAGATATTAAATCTTGGATGCTCAAAAATGTATGTCTTCTCTCTCTAAACCTCCTTCCCCAGAAGTTTGGAAATTTTGTTCTAGGAGTGCGTTAATAAATATTCTGAGCAGCAGATTACAGTTCTATCACTCTCAGGCCTATCCTCAGCAGCAGTTAAGTTCTGTTCTTTTATTCATTGCAGATGGGGAACTCAAGGGGATTTCACCACGACTCACCCTCGGCCTGTTGTCAAAGTAAAACTCTTTACAGAAAGCACCGGGGTGCTGGCACTTGAAGATAAAGAACTGGGAAGAGTGAGTATTATGTGAAATGTGTGAGAAATGATGCATAGAAATGAGAGTATTGATAAAACATGCCATAAAACTGTATAAAGGCTTCAGTACAGCACCTGCCCTGCTGCAACTATACTAAGCAGTCTTCTTTCTTTTAAGGGTGACTTTTCCTAGTGTTCATGACACAATACATTGACTTGGGTTACCTTTCAGACACTTGCATCAGGGGTCCATGATGGTTCTTTTTGTCTTGTTTAAAAGCTTTTTAATTCCTAGGTGACCTACCAATGCTTGTAGCTGTTTGAATTAGGAGTGAAGAAGAGAGAGAAGACTTGGTGTGTAATAAACATATGACTGAGGAAAGTGGATGAAAGACTTCAGTGATGGAAGGGGGGCAGGCAGAGTGGAGGGAAGGAGCTGATGGAGTTATGTCAGACTAAAATAAGAATTCTCAGTCTTTTACTGTATTAGCTTCACTTTGCTTTTCATATTTGCCCTATCTTGCATCCTTTCATGTCCTTCTAAAAGGCTTCCAAGGTCACTTTGTCAAGGGTGGCCAAGGGGAAGGTGGGATCTGCATGGGGAAGGTTTCCAGTAGGGGTAAGACACTGGCAGGAGCCAGGCAGGCATTGTGACAGACACAGAGGAGCCACAGGGGTGCAGCTGAGCAAGCCAGAGGCTGCAATACCTGGATTCAAAACAACAAAAAGAGACACTGAAAGTGTGGATTCACAGGGACTCCACAGTGCTGTTAAAGGCAGAGAAGTTTCTTCTCTATCGTGGCTTGCTCAGTCCTTTCAAAGAAGCAAAAAAGAAAATCAATGCAAAAGTTCAGGGCAGTGGAGAGTGGATTATGTGGCCTTTGTGAACAGTAGCCAGCATTGTCATTGCCAAGGTCTCGGAGAAGAAACATCAGCAGAATAAAGAGGCTAAGAACTGCAGGTATTGACAGGATCCTCTTGCTCTGCAACCTTAAACAGGCAAAGTTCAGGTATAACCTTGGTCTGCTTTCTTACACTGCAGCTTGTCTGAGTTTCTAGGACAGGAGGTTAAAAAGATTTTACATTATTTTAAAGAATAGAAATAATTTTAAAGAAACGTAAAATCCTGAACATGGCTTTTGTGTTAACTGTATCCTGTTCCCCCAGGTGGTTTGGCTTGTGTTTTCTCCCTGCCTCCTCTCCCATCCCACTCCTGACTGCATTCTGACACATCCGTATGTGTCAGCTGGCCAAAACAGTTCAAAGAAAGTTGTAACTTTCCTTTCTTGCTTTGGAGAAGTGAGGGGAGAGAGAAGACAAAAGCAGGCAGAGGGGCTAGGACTGAGCCAACTGGACTCTTGTTAGATGGAGTCTGACCCAGCTTTCCCACAGACAAAGCAAAATATATAAAAGCTGAGGGAGGAAAGAGGTTTCTTCTGTTTCTGTTGCTGATTCTTACTCTCCTGTTGCTCTTTGGCAGAGAGTTTGCATGCTCTTATCATATGCTCTGAGGTCTGGCAGTTTGTACCAGAATGAGTTTGTTTTTTTTTTTCCATTTGTCCTTTCCACAGAGGACAAAAGCTTTTTTCCCCTTGTGTTAAAGCTTGTGCTGAGATAAAAAGATGCTTGGATACTGATTTTACATTTTATAATCCTTTCCTGATTTACCAAAAATGTCCAGGCCATGTCCTTGCCTCATAAATAAATTAGCAGAAGATAAACTTCCCAGAATTACTTTATGTAGAGCACATGGTCCTTAGTAGTGGAAAAGAACATGAAAAAGGGTGTGTTGGCTGTGCCTCAGCCTCTGTGGGCATCTGTCCTCCTGTACCTTCCGGGTCTGGCAATACTCAGGGTTGCTGAAGGCACCTTCCAGCTGTGGTGGTAGATGCTCAACTTGTGAGAAGGGGAAATCTGCCAACCTACCTCTCTGATTTAACCAGACTATTTGAGAGTGGTGATTGCAAGCTTCAGTGGAGACTGGGACAATTTTTACAGAATAATTTTAATTGTACACTCATGGTGAACATTTTAGTTTTCAATGCCTTGTTGTGTTGTTGATGCCTTCATTTTCTCGTTCAAGAGATTTAAATTCAAGTAGCCTTTGAAAAGATGCAGGATCTCACTGGATAAGTTTAAATCTAATAAAGTCTGGCAACTTCATGCCCAGCCTGTACACTGTGTTGACTTGCAGGAGTGCACGTGATTCAGCTAGGTTTGTTATAGTCTGAAAACACCTGAAGGTACTTCTGCTGGTATTTTTCCTGTATTTAAAAATTCATCTCAAACCTGCCCCTTCTGAGGCAGGCTTGCTGTGGACATTAATTCTCATCTGTCAGGTACTTTCTTCAAAGCATGTGTCTTGAGCTGATACTGCTTTTCTACGTTATTGAAGTTTGCATTTGCCATACCCTGTGGTTATTGTAAAAGTTTTGTTCTGTTAAATTTACAAGTAGAAACAGAAGCTACATGATTTGAATTTTGAACTTCCATAGCATACTAAAGGGTTTCTTCTGCTACCAATGGATTTCTCATAACTGCGGAGGAGAAGGCATTTCCATTGACCCCGTTAGTGCATGTCAGTCTTTCACCCTTCTGAATTTAAGGTGTAGACCCTGATCTCAGTGTGACAGCACTACGGCTCCTTGGTTTCAAGAGGGGACACTGCTGGTTTCCAGAAGTATCTCCCTCAAGGCAGAGCAGAAGGGATGGAGGCCCATGCATTCAGTAGAGAAGAAAGAGCATACTTAGAGCTTGATATACTCCCTGTGAGGAGGCAGAGTCCGGGGTCTGCTCAGGCTCTGCTGCAGAAGTCACCAGGTGAGCACCAAGTGACAGAAAAGTTGTTGTCTGTCCTTACATCTTATCCCTTCAAGGCACTGAAGAAGTGCTTAACCAACAAGAGGTAGTACTTACTCTGTCACTTGTCTGACATTACTCTCTCCCTCTAAAAAAGCCAATATAAGTCCAGTCATGAATGCTGAGAAAAGATTTTGCTTGCTGTGAGATGTTCTTCTGATGCCCTGCTGACCACTTTAAGTGTTTTCAAACAAAAAACAAATCTTAATCTTTATTCTCTGTTCTACACAAACTGGAGAAGAGTTGGACAAACTCAATTTTCCACTGAAAGAAAAAATGGATATGTGCTGTACAGGAGGGGAAAGGCTGTTATTTGGATATGGCTTCTGCAGATACGTGCTTCTGGAGTCGTGGTCTGTGTCCGTGGTTGTGCAGACCTCAGCATCCAGTGAGCCTCTGAATTTAACTTCTAGAAAGTGAGGCAGGCAGCATCTTTGAAGCTTTAGTTTCTTCTAATGAGGAAGTGTTAAGAACTTACTTTATTCAAATAGCTTTGAAAGATGTGGCACAGTTTTCATGTGACTGACACTGATCTGGCCACTTCAGTAATTTTTGTATGTGCACACAGAAGTCAGAATTGATGTTTGCATTTGTACATCCAACACCCGAGGAAGCGTGAAGAAGCCTTCAGAGTTTGGACTAAATACTTCTGAAAGTCAGGCTGGTGCTTTCTGAAACTCAGGGATCTGACACCACTTTTCCTTTTTTTGGTACTTTGTATATGAAGATGTTCAAGCCTAGTAATTCAAAGTGACAGCCATTGTGCTTGCTTAGCACACATGTGAATAGAGTCTGGGAACAGCGAGTGCTGTTTGGTCGCTGATACTCTCTGAATGTGAGAATATTTTAGCCTCGTTGCTCCCACTCTTCAATTAGAAGGGAACTGTTGTCTCACAACCTGCTTGTCACAGTCAGCTGTAGCCAGCAATAATCAGCTGTGCAGTTACATTTTTTTTTCCTTTGGTGCTGTTACTCTGGATTTGATTTAAAGACATTATAAAATAGCTGTAATGGCTAGGTACCCATACTAGCATGAGCCCTTAGTTTTTGAATGCTGAGTGCACTGTGTGTGTTGTTTATCTTCAGTACTGCGTTCAGAGAGCTGCTAAGCAGAGACAATTTCATACTGTGAATATGTTAATTTAAAGGCTTCCATCCTGGGGAATGTGTTTCTCCATCACATTTTGAAATGACTGAGGTTTTGTAGGTCTGAGTTTTTCTGTCTTTTTCAGTTTGGAAGACTGTAAGAGGTTGCTTCCACTCCCTCTTTTTCTCTTGCTCCCTGAGCAGGCTGCCTGTCAGCACCCTGCTATGTTTGGCTGAGTGTTATTGTTTCCACACTAACAGGGTTTTTCTCAGTAGCTTCTCTGAGAATGCCTCTCATCAGAAATTGTTCAGATATTTTTCATTCAGGCATGCTTTCTCTTAGATTTGGGGGAGAGGCTCTTTGGGAAGGACTTAAAGACAACTTTCATCAGTTGTTAAGATCTATTAAGGTAAGTGTTCGGCTGGAGCATCAGCAGAGGCTCCCTGATTGCATAAACTGCAAAGTCCCCCCGGTTCCTTGTCACCAGCAGTATTTTAGATCACTCTCTCAGTGTGTGCCTGTTCGGTTTTTCTGTTTGCTTTTTGTTTCTTTTTATAACCACCTGTTACTTGAAGCCTTGTCTCAGTGTTTCAGCTGTACTATAGCCATAGCTGAAATACAAGTCACTCAACAGGTGAGATGATGGAGGTTATGTAAAATACTCATAATGTCCCCTGGTGATCAAGCTTTTATTAACCCTTTCTTTAGGGGTTCCCTATATGAGAACTTTTCTGAGGGAGTTACTTTCAAGAGAGCCGTCTCCTTTTCCTATTTCTACCTCCAGTCTTCTCCGTTCCCTCGATCTTCTTTTCCTTCATCCACCTGACAGCAGTGCATCATGACTTAGCACTCAGAGGATGTGAGTGCAGTGCTGTGCTTGGCTGCTGCTGGGAAGTTCAAAGGAACTTCACTTCTTGTCACACTGACAGCAGCTTCTGGCTCTCTGACATCAACCTGGATTTGGGCAATGGTCTAGCATAACTCAGAACAGCTCCAAACTTTCAAGTTAGGGGAGAAGGTGACTTGGAAGGAGACATTTCTATCAAAACCAGGTAAGTGTCCCCTAACTAAGGGTGGAGCTGTTCATTTTGAGATTTCTTGCATGATCATAAATGTATTGTTGATTATGAACAGAGTTCACAAGGCTGCTTATGACTAAGGCAATGTGATTCAAGATTCAGTCCTCAACTGCTTATAACTTAAGGAGATATTAAGTGTTGAGACTAATTTTTTTCATCTGGGTATGGAATAAAATGAAAAGAAAATATGGATTTGGTCAATGGCAAAACCCAATCCTTTGCAGCACCATTTGTTCTCTGGAAGAACACATCAGCAAAGGGAACTTGTTTTGTTTCATAAAACCTGGCTTTCCTGTTGGGCACCATGCAGCTTGAAGAAAGGACAGGAAGCTGGGTGCCCAAAGCAGCAGGGCTCCCTGGGGTGGCAGGGAAGAAGGCAGGATGGGGCACACCAGGCTTTGGGCACTTCCCTGAGGATGAGTACAGGTTGAGGGTTTTGTCTGCTTTTTGAAGATGGCCCAGACTGTTTTATGAAAAAGAGACTGTTGGTGGGCTGCATCTTTATTTTCTTTATGTTTGTGTGTCATGAGCTGTAAGCCTGTGAGGGCAAGACAAGGATTTTCTGTAACAATGCATTAAGTGACATCTACCTCTCAGCCAGGTCATTAAGGAGCAGCTGCATCTTTTTCACTTTGATCTTTTTTGCTTGTGTCAGGGAGCCAAAACTTGGCAGTCTGCTCAGAATTGCCACAACTGCCAAACTCTGGTGCCGAAGGTCCGAGATCTCAAAACCTGTCTCAGACCATCCCAGCTTAGAAAATTTATCTCATTTCAAATACTTGAGTCAAAATAGTGGATAACTCCAGCTCTTGGGTTCAGTTCTTGAATTTCATCGGTTTGGGTAGGAGCAGGGAATGGAGAGGGGGAGTGGCCAGGATGCCAAGACAGGAGTTGGCTAAGCTGAAGTCAGCCACAAGTGTGGGGTGAGGGAAAAAAATAGACATTGTCTTGACTATTGATTTTTCTCAAGTGTGTTTGCAGCTTGCCTTTTAGCTTTGTTAGTCCCTTTTGCAGGCTGCATTTTCTTTTGATAACTGGACAGCTGTGGCCAGGGATGATTAGCTTGAGAGGTTTGTCTGAATATGGGAATACCAATAGGAAGTATTTCTGCACAGCACTTTTGACTTCCAACCTTCTGTTTGGTTATCTGTTCTGAGAAAACAAGGTTGTCTCAAGTTTTGTTTGTCAAAGCTTCCAGAGTGTTTTGCCCAACTCAAATTTTCTTTCATACCTTCAAAAGAAGATATGATCAATGTGCCAGAGGTAGAGGAGCATTGATACTTGCTTGGCTGGATTGACCGTGATGTACTTCAAACTTCTTCTATTGTGGTCCAGCTGGGAACAAACACACAACTGAATCACAATAAACAATGATTAGTTAAGTTGTCAAATGGTATTAGCTTCTTTCAACCTGTCATATTTTAAGCCTAGGAGAGAAACATTTTCAATCATTCACAATTAAAAAACAATGTTTTGAGACCATCACCTTGCACAAATCCATACATTTGTTGCTCTATAATATTTAGATTTCTGTGGGGTTTTTTACATCTGAAAAAGTGAACATGCTACTTTTTCGGTTACAGTGTGGTCTGAGGAAAAGCAATACTAGGTATAATCAGACCACATGGTCAAGTATTTTTAACAATCATGAGATGATTGAATTTACTGAATTATCTCAACCCACACTTTTCTGAGACTATTATTTTTCCTTAAATCAGCTGAAGCAATGCAGTGCACAGTTTGCACTGCATTGTTTGGTGCAATGTTTGGTGCGTAGCATTCTGGCCGTGAATACTTCATCATACTTTTTAATGCAGATTACCTGTCAGTTTACTTGTTGTAAACACAGTCCTAGACTAACAACTCATAGTTCTCTCTGCTGCTGCTAGATAATCTACTGTAGTGATATTCAGAGGTATAAGAACAACAAAATAAGATAAAATAAAATAATTAATTCAGAAATGTATGATATAGTAGGTATGTTTTATATACCCCAGAGAAGACATACAAATTGATACCATTTGCTTTTTTAAAATAAATTGTAGAACAGCAGCTAGAAGATTATAAGTCCCTTAGGCAGTGCTGAAAGGAAATCTGAAACAGAATACCCTGCAAGTTTCTCCATGGACAATGACATTGCATTGCAATGTGCCATAGTGGAGAGAATGCTTTTAATACAAATTTCAGCAGCTTTTCACTTGTTCTATCAAGGACTGTTTGCCCAGTGGTTTGGTTTCAGTGATTTCATGGAAGCTTACAGTTTGATAATATGGTACACAGTGGTTAGCAGTGCCCTTAAGGGTAATATTAGTATGAAGGTTGTTGTGAAGATAATTAGTGCCTGTCAAAAGCTTTGTGTGCATACGTGTGTGTCTGTTTGTGTGTAATGATATAAAGTTTGATGACAAAGTTCTTTCAGCTCTCATTGTTTAAAGCTGGAAGGCATGACAAAGTGCATACTTAAATATTCTGCCAGATACTTACTCATTGTGAGAGGTTTGAAAACAAAGCTCCAAAATACTTCTTTAAAAATTCAGAAGAGGATTGTCAGTACTGAACTTATGAATTAATTATACACTTGTCTGCTTATATTTTTATCAGCATTCTAAAAATTTAAGAAGTTGACAGGAGAAAGGTGTCACTTGAGATGCATGAGCTGTAATAAGCTGTTACAGGACGACAGCAACTACAGCCTGTAGAAAAGGAAAAATTCGTAACATCACCTACAGTCCTAGTGAATGCCAAGTGATGAAACGCAAGGAATGAGTAATAATTCTGTTTATATAACTTGCATTTGAAAAGCTAGACAAACTAAAAATCGTTTTCTGTCTGATGCTTCAGAACTCAGAGGTTGCCATGCTCATAAGGCTTTTATATTTTTTTAAGGGATGGCTTTTACTCAAATTGAAAATCTGTTTGTTTCTTGGGAAAGAAGGAATAAGCTCTCTTACAGATAGTGTTTGCTATGCATTTGCAAAAAGGAAAAAAATAAATGTAGCCTCCTAGTTTTTTTAAAACCAGAATATATTTTTTCTTTTCCTGTCTCTTTAAAAGGTACTGAAGGTACTCAATACTTCTGACAGGTTATTTCTCCCACTGGTGTTATAAAGGTTGCACACTTGATGAGGGGTTATGCATCATTTTTCTTTGCTTCACTAGAGCTCCTGATATTAACGGGCTACAGGAACGTGTTTCTGTAAAATACCAAGATGAGAAGCTGAAGGCCTTCAGCTTATGTCATCTTTCAGATGATTAGATCTGAATGACACTATTGTAATATTTTTGCCTTAATAATGTCTGTTAGATTTATGCTTGCTTGGAGATTCTTACTCAAATCCTTGTTTTAACTTTGCTAATAACACAGAGGAGAATATATTGTGTTTTATATATGTGACACAAGGCACAAGGACTGTGTATAAGGAATTAACTTGATTGTTCATGTTATGATTCATTTTGGTTTTCAAGAAATAAAAGATGTGGAGAACATTGGGGTTTAGAGTGTTGTCACTTTTGAAATACTGCTTGGTGATAATTCAGAACTTACTGAATGATATGCAAGTCTTCCAAATAGTATGTTTAGAATATTTTAGAATCTAAATGGATTCAAAAGTAGTGATTATAATAAGAATGAAAGGAAATTATGTTTCACCATCATTTAACTGCTAAATGTGTGAGTGTGGCCAAAGACTTCATGAAGTAGTAATATTTAATTGTACGACTAAATGGATAAACTTTCTGGATAGTAAATACATACTTAACAGTTTGTGAATCATATGAGTATAAAATTAATGGTTAGCTAGTAAAACTATCAAGAAATGTATGTAAATGTTTTTAAAATTAAATCCTTAAAATTCAGTGTAATTTTTTTTATATGTCTACCACTGTGATTAAACAAAAGGTTTGTGTCATACCATATGTGAACTGAACATCGTATCTTATATTTTTTATGCTCCATTTGCAGCAAGGATGCTTTGGAATTCATCTCAAGCTTCTGTGATATTTACTATAATTGGCTTTTATTAATGCTAATGATAAAAAAATGGAGCTGGTAAGAAAGAGCATATATGTCACTTCTGGAGGGGCAGTCTGTTGTATAATGCTACAGCAAATTGTTTCAGTAGGATATTTCTGGAAGACCACTCTGTAATGTAAAAGTTTAGGTTCTTGTTTAATTTTATGTGACCATTTTCAAATGTTAACTGTTCCTTTCAGGTTCAAACTGTTAATTCAGAATGAACTAACAGAGGGGGAAATTTTATTAACTCTTAATATGAAAATTCCCGTTTGTAAGAAAATTAACGGGTTCATTTTGGAAATTTGTCTATTACAATAAGATTGATTCAGGTGGTTTATTAGATCTATGAAACCTTTTTGAGCCATCTTTCAGACTAGAGGAGATGCAACATGTCTGCTTGAAAGTTTCCATTAAAGGCTAGCAGATTTTTTTTTGGTATCAGTTAATTGAAGTGTTTGTTTGATGACTTGCAGGTAGTGTTGTATCCAACGTCCAATAGCCCAAAGTCACCTGATCTGCATAAAATGATAGTGCCCAAAAACAGCCAGGACAGTGACTTGAAAATTAAACTGGCAGTGAGAATGGATAAACCACCTCACATGAAGCACTGTGGGTAAGTGTCCATTTTCTGGCTGTCTGTATTTATTATTTTGCTTCACTATGTCTGTGTTTAAGCATATGTAGCTACAAACAAAGTTTGTAAGACATTATAGATATGTACAACAGTTCCTATAGCATGGCATTGTCTTATATCCTCTTTTTATACACGAAGTTTGGAATAGTCAGGGATAACATGCATTTCAGATGTTCAGTGATGTGTAAAGCCAGATGATGAACTACCTCTGAAATGCAGCACTAAGAGTACGGTGTTATTTAGAAACTGGAGTTGAATGTTACAGTTTCTATCACTTTGGGAAAAAAAGTTGATATTTAGGAGAAACGTATTTTTCAATTACAGCAGGATTAATTATATACCTACCTGGATGTCATGGTACTTGCAACATAGTCTTCCCTTTTCTTTCTCAGTCCACCATGGTATTTCTCTTGAAAGGCATTTGTAGATGAATACCAGTTTAAGGATGTTTTTTTCTGTCTAACACTGAAATTCTGTGGGTCAGATTATTCATAAAGACAGCTTCTGTGGCCAACTGCCACTGCTGTTCCTCATCACAACTGCAAAAAGAGCTAGTGTTGCTGAGGAGTAAGCAAGGCCCTGTCTGCAGTTGTAAAGCAACTGCTAGGGCTGTTCTCCATCCTTTTAACTTCTTCTGAACTAAGCAAAAGGACATTTTGAAAAAAGAGATCTATTAAACATGTTAATGTAGAATTAATGTAGTGGCCACAGTATACTGATTTCTTTTTAATCTTCTCCTGTTAATATTATGCTCATTGTATACAGACAGTGATTGTCAAAATTTACTATATTCGATACTTTAAAAAAAAAAAAAAAAATTTCTTTAAGTTTTGGAAAATCTGTAATTGGTTGGGCTGAAATTTCCCAGGTCTTAACTGCAGGAGCTGCGAGGAAAGAGGGAAACCAGTCATGGAGCCAGCAGGGAAACTGGAGCTACTGTGCTTGGAGACTGAGACTGAGATGACAAAACTTAGACATAGGGCTGCAAATACATGAGTAAAGGAAATGGGATAATGTGTCAGGAGAGAGCAGGAAGACTGGGCTGACATGAGTAAGTTGGAGTGAAGAGGACCTAGGGAGGAGAGAAAAGTGCTTGTCTCTACTAAAGTATGATGCTGTCCTGTCAGTCCCCAACCCCCTGACCCGTTCATTGACACCTCTGAAATGGTTTGGTCATTGTGGCACACACATGCTTGTCTGGGTTCAGGCCACTGGCATGGTTTCAGTCTCCTGCTGCTGGAAGGTATTCAGCCCATTGAAGCAGTGAATGCTGCAGGGGTGGCACAGTGACACCTGCATTCTTCAGCAGTTTGTCAAAAGGCAGCCATGGGGACAAGATGACTTGAACAACTTCAGCAATATATAATGCACAACAGATGTATCTAACTTGCACGTGACCTGGTTCATTGGTATACTCCACACTACAGCTACATCAGGGATGGTGTACTCCCATGCACCTGTCCCAAGAGGTGAGTGGGGAGAAGTCCCCATTTTTTATCAGGTTACTGGTAATCTTGTCTGCAACCCAGTTAGGGTGTATCATGCAATTTATTCTGATCTGGGTCTAGCAACAAGGACAAGGCTCCAATGCTTCCACCCATCATACTCCTGGGTTTCCCCAGAGCCTTTCTTGTCTGGAAACTCCTCCTTCAGGGTCTTCAGAGAGTCTTCCTAACCCCCTGGTTGCTTTTCCATACTGATTTGTGTCACTAGTCTTCTTATCTAAGCATTAAATGGATTGCCCAATCAAATACTACTTTCAATAATTTAATTCAATCATTATCCCTTTTATCTGCTGCTGCTGGTTACTTCCTCACATTGATTTTGAATCTGAATCTCCTGGCACAGTTGTTTACTTCTTCATTTTACTTCAGGGTCACTGCTCTCACTATTCTCCATAAAAATACTGTTGTTGTTCTCACCAAGAATGCTCGGGGGCAGTCATTGTTTCCTTTTCTTTCTATCCATTGGCTATAACGATTATTACCTACACATTTGTCTAGAAAATGTGGTCACTGAGGGAGGGCTGTACAGACTCCTCCACCATAAATATATGTGAAACGAAGTAGAAGGTTAATAATTCCTTTGGTAACCATTGTAAATATTGCTGAAATAATGTATGATGGCACTGGAGCTGCAGTGAGAGGCAGAAAGAGAGTATTTGTTTGGAGGGAAAAAAACACCTACTAGGAGAATTATTTATGTGGGCAGGCAGGAACCGTTAATGTCATGAAAAGCCATCATCCAGGTACTCTCTGCAGCCTTCTATTGACTTCACGGGTGAGTATAAATATTAAGTGGTCCTCTGCTATTTTTTCAAGAGGGATTCCCACTTGCTTCAACACACTGATTAAAGCTGTTGTATTTCTCAATTGATACTGTGTTATCAGAGAAGGCTTCGTTTCTGAAGAGGCTGGAAACACGTGGTGGAAGATGGACAGTAATACAGGAAGTCAAAGGAGTATTTTGTGGTTAAGGTAGTTGAGGGATACCTGGAAGAACTGACTTTTATCCCTGTTTGTGCTACACAGAAGGACCTTCCCGTAAGAGATTGAAATGGTTCCACCTGTAGTAATTGGTGGCAAGTTATTTGTTTCCTGTGCCCAGTTTGATAAACTGGAATCTTGGTTTTATAAAGATGCCCAACAATCACAACTGCTAGTTGAAGTCCATGGAAGCTGGGCTGTAAATAGATGTTGTGCTGTTAGAGTCCAGATATCTTAAAAATTACATCTTCGCCTTAATATCTGAAGCCTGAAGTTTTTAGTACTTCAGTTCTCCTGTTATGAGGTGAGAACAGTATCAGCTCCCAGTGCTATACACATTAGACAGTAAATCTTGGGAAGGAACTGGTAGAAGAGGTTCCTGCACACCTCACAAGCTGGGGCAGGTGGGGCATGGTCGCTTCTCTAACACATGGGGGAAGGCTTGTGCTCTGCCAGGGAGTGTTATTGCAGTGCTGGGCTCTGCAGCAACCTGGTGAACCTCCACGAGGTAGAAAACCAAATAACTCCATTCTCTCTGCAAAGCACTTAGTGTAACATGAAATGAAACAGACCATAGGAGAGAGTAAAGCGCTGAAGATGTGGAAGGCAGCTGCTGGTGTCAGGAATTCTGAAAAGGACTGGAAGGCTTTTGTTTCATTTAGTTTGGGTTATTTTATTTTATTTTTAGTATGTGGTCAGATATTTAAGCACTGTGTCATAGAGTACACAAATGGAGGGCAAATAAATGGATGAAGGAATGTGATCATCCTTTCCTCATGTTAGCAAGTTGAATTTTACGACCTTTAAAACAGATTTCTAACTTAGTTAGTGTGATTATCCCAGTTCAGTTCTAATTCTTCAGTTTATTTCTCAGAAACCTCTCATTTTTTATCTTTGCCAATATTTGAACTAGACAACTTAAACTTTCTGTGTCGGTCTGCGTTAACAAGCTAAGATACAAGATTCATATTTGTCTAATAGGAGAAAAAGGGCAATCTCTTGGTATTAGATAATGACTTTCAACTGAGAATCCCAAAATTTATTCAAAGCTGAATTAAAATTTTACCCCACAGCCAACCGCAGAAAGAGGGGGTTTATTAGATTAATGCTTTATCATGATTAAAAAATGATAACAGTAATAAGAGACCGTTTTTTTTCAGATATGGGAGCTATGCTCAAATATTTCAGTTTCTACAGGTTCAGCAAAACCCACAGGCCCAAGCTAATTGTGGGTTTACAGTTTTACTCCTTCAGAAAAGTTTCTCCTACTGACCTTACTTACTGACACAGGGGATACGCTGAAAGACTTCAAAAGCTCTCTCACATTTATGCCTTTAGAATATTCAGTTTTACAAATTATACTGTTTTGTACTTAAGCTGAGATTTTTGCATCAGAAGTAATGTTCTGGACTGCCGCACATTCAGATCATGTTCCCTCTTTGTCTTACCACGGTCATAACAAATAATTATATTCCAAATAAAATTATAAACTTGGAATTATTTTCATTATAAATTGTAACCTTTCTAAGAGCAAGAAATAAAAAACCTTATGACTCAACACTACTATGAATCTCAACTGCAGTTCATTTGTACCACTGCAAAAAGGAGGTAGCTTTGCTAACCACATTACTTCACATCAACTAATGTTGATGTTGACATGTTCATACAGCTAGTCTAGTGTTTTTCCATTAATATGATTTTCAAAAAAAACACTTGTTCAAGGAAACACTTCATGATTTTTCTATAAGTTCTGTTATATGCATAAAAAGTAAAGAATACTCATATATGTCTTACAGTAAACATGATCATATTATTTATTTTAGATAATTCTTTTTTATTCTTGCATAAAAAGGCTCTCAAAGCATGAAACAACCCAAAGGGTATATAACCATCCTTTTCTATTTAAACCCTGTCAATAGATTATGAGGAAGCATGCACAGCTAGAAATTCTGAGTAATGCCAATATAAACGTCGCTCCTTAATGGGGATTTGTAGAACAATGACAGTTAATAGCAATTAATGATCATTCATATTCCTCTCTCAAACTTGTAATGTATTTGTTGTTGTCTCATAGAATGTGGTAGCCTGTTACTTGTCTGAAATGCGGAGCACATACATGATACATTTTTTTAATGTTCTTTATTAAGGTACTAAAGCCAACATCCATACAAAAGGAGGGAGTTTAACATTTCTATTAATTTCTTTTTTTGCAATCTTGAATCTAAAACAATTCACCAGAGGAATTAAGCAAAATTTGTAGTAAAAATATGCCTGTATAAAATGCTAAAAGCCTGTTTGTTTTTGTTGTGTTGGAATAGCAGTGTAGGAAAGGCACTGTGTGCTTCAGGAAGGCTTTTAGCATAGCCTAGTGGTTACTGAAGGGTATTGTTCTGTGGCGTCCAATCCAGAAATACAAAAGAAATACTGAGGGTTTTTTTCAAATAGCTTGATTTAAAAGGATTCGTGATGCTTAATGGCCATGCCAAATAAAGGAAAATCATAATGTAAAATTGAATTCTTACAAATTGAACAACCTGAACAGGACAGTATTACAAAGTAGTATTATTTGCGTTTGACCTCCAAAGTAAAACATTACAGCATAGCTCATCTAGAACTTTTTCCAAGCTGTGAAAAGCAAAATTCATTCCTATGTTTTGTTCTGCTTTCTGTTATGACTTGTTGCATACAGAAATGTTATACCTTTAATTTCTTAAACTTTTGTGTTTGGAATATGCATTCTGCAAGCGTATGTACATGCCCAGCTTTTCTCTCTGTCTCTCATCTCTAAAGCAATTATTTTAGTGAATTTGTAGTCTCTGAAATTGTAAGGAAACTGTGAATTTTTTTTTCTCTCAAACTTTTTTATTATTTTTTTATGGTTGTATTTTCAGAATACAAAGATCCCCATAAATTTGCTAACCTTTTAATTTTTTTTCTCTTTTGCGCTTGGAATTGATCTAAATGTTCTTAGTAAGGAGAGCATTTAGAAACAATAACTATAGCTACTGATGCCTCTTAGATTTCCTCCTGCTGCTGTACTTTAAAAGTACAAAAGCTAAAGGAAATCTGTGAGATGAATGTCCTGGTTAGCAGTCTTCTAAGATGCAGAATTTTCCCCTCTCATTTTTGTGACCTTTATCTCCCATCGATAAAAGAGTTCATTGGAGAGGAAGGCACGTGTAATTATCTTCCTTTTTATAGATGTGTGAAATGAAGCACAGGAATGAACAGAGATCACTCCAGGGTCACAGGCAATTCAGGGATTGAGCTGAGGACAGCACGAGGGTCTGCTGGATTCTCAGTAGGTAGGGCTGTAGTGTGTGACTGTCACCTGGATAAACCGTTGTCATAGCTACTAGTGAGCTCTTAAGTCAGCTAAGAGCCATGGGGATGCTGAAATTAGCCAGAACAATAGTCATGCCAACTTTAATGTGCTGCTTGTCCATGGTCACCTAGCAAAGAAGGGCAGGAGAAGAAACAGAATTGGCTTTTTAATTTCAGGGTGTGTAATCTGAAGGCTGATCTGAAGATGAGCTCTGCTTCCAGTATTGTTATTTCACAGAATTGTGCAAGGTGCCCACATTGAAATGTCTCTATTTCAATTCTGGATTACTTTTAATTTGTCTTTCAAAGTTTGTGTGCAGCACACTTGGTTGTAGGCATAAAGTCAATATATTAGCACCATCTAGCTTTCTGTTTGCTGCTATTGCACTTTTTCTTCCAACTGAAAAATGGGTAGGCAGAGCACTGTCTTTAGATGCTGCATTGAAGATGAAGGTTCTCACAGTCCTTTGGTAGAAACCTTGTTTTTCAGGTTGTGAACATCAAGATTGGGAAGCCTAAGAAAAGTCAGATAGAAGAAACTGTGGTGTTTGTTTGAATTTTGCAAACTTTACATAACATCAGATAGTTTGGAATCCTTTTCTGATTATTTAGTCATATGGCCTCACTTTAGCAACAAAAAAATTTAGGTATTCAGGCTATATCAGAGTTCATGAGTTTTCTCAAAGCCACTGGGTAGGGAGGAAAACCTCGATGGATTGGTTTGTCAATGCTGAGACGTTGGCTATGGGAAAAAAAAAGAATGATACACTAGAATTGGTAAGGCAAAGTTTTATCTATATAAATAGCATTCAGAAGTACATATTATCTACTAAATTAAAATAAATGCCTAATCACCAGACAACAAGGCTTTGGAAAGATGAATTACCAGAACAAGAGTTGGGCTTCAGTCATGTCATCTTTCTTCTTCTACCTAACTCACAGTTTTCTTAAATCTGAATTCAGGTCAGAGATAACCTATGCATAGCTGTCGAAGTGACTTTAAAAAGCTAAATCTCCTTCTATTTTAAGTGAAACTTCAGCTACTTTGATAGGGAATAAGACAGTTTCACTAAAGGTAGCCATGCAGTTAGGAGAAATATCTTTACTTCTACTGATAATTCTTGGGATTCTTACTAGTTATAAATATTGATCTTTACAGGTGAAATAGTGTCTGTGTATATACTCTTATGAAGATGGATTAAAAAATAAATACTTCAAATACATTTATGAGGTAAATCTTTCTACAAATAGAAATGACAGAGATTACCCACTGCCGTTTGCAACATCAGGCCTTTCAGTGTTTTGAGATGACCTATCTAATCCATATACAAATGGGAAGTTATTAAAATACCTTTGTGCTGTTGATGAAAAGGTAATCTTCTGTCACTCGTTGCTCCTGTATGGGTAAGGGGTGCCTGCCATGAAGCAGAGCCTCAGTCTTCACCTGAGTCTTGATTCACTAACTATATAACCAAAAATGCTCCTGTTTCCTGAGGCTGTCTCAGTTCTTACCTCATGAAATCTTGTTATAACTTGCTGAAATACTGTGGGATACAGCAGTCTGATGCAAGAAGATCCCATCACAGGAATCAAGTGTGTATTTAAGTTGGGTCTTCAATTCAGTCACTCCCTCTAGCTGGGACTTTGTACTGTGCACAGCTTTTCTTGTCTCTCCTGTTACTGGCAAAGGGGGCAATGTTTGCTGTGTGTAGCTGGCCTCAAAGTTAGTGCCCAGGTTGTCCTAAGAACCTCATTCTCATCTACCCATGTAGACTAACTCCCTTCCAAAGAGTTCCTTATAAGCTAATGAGGATGTTAGTAATAAGGAAGATAAACTAAAGCAGATGCATATCTAAAAGGAATTCTCTAGTAAAGAAACATTTCTTTATGAAGCAAAAGTTAGAGGTTTCTTTTTAATGTAACAAGTAATTTCATGTACAACCTTTTGAGGAGGTTATGGGACTTGGCAGCAGAGAGAGAGATTATACTTGCCCAGCTCTCCATCTTGACCAAAAATTGACAAAGTGATGTCATCACATGCACTGCAGAACTGTTGGGGTTGCCAACATGGTCACAGCACTTTTGAATTAGGGTTGGCTCATGCTTAGACTAAAAGCATGAACAACATGTCCCCGTATTTGCTCACCACATACAGAGGACCTTTGAGACACTGGGCGAAAGGTTTCATTGTAGTTTCTGACAGGAAGACATAAAGAATTATCAGAGTTTCAGTTAAGTTCCATTGAATTTGAAAACAGAAGAGGTGTGAACTGCAAAGCTTAATTTTCCAAAATATATTCAATCTAGAGCTAGCATGATAATCCAAAATCTTAGGACTGATCAAGACAAGTGTGGCTGCAGGTAGTTCTTCAGTGCTGAAACAAACTGTATTAATGATAGTGCTTTACTCAACACCACTTATGGTAGCTGATGGTTGAATTTTAAACACAGTTGACTGTTGAAGAAAAAAGGGGATTTCAGTAAGAAATATGAGCAGCAACCTGAGTATACAGCACAGCAAATATCACTGTGTATTCAGGAATGTCTGCTTTTTATACATCAATGTATGCCAGAATGTCATCCAGCATCCAGTACCACATATTTATACGTGTAGAGCATATTTTCCTTACTCAGTGAATGATCTTGCACAGGGTATATCAGAAACAACTATTAAAAATATCCTGTCTGGAAACTTCAGAATACTTCATGTAGTCATTGCTGAATACTTTCAACTGTAAAGGACCAGCATTGCTGATCTCTATCTTAGCTACTCTTCCTGCTGCATGAAGCTAGCATCATTGTTTTGAAACCTTAAGAGCTTTTTACTAAAACGTAGGAAGAGGAGACTCCCTTTCTTCTCAACAGTAACTCTCAAACAGCTGCCGACTCCAAAGATCCAAGACCGTGAAGGCAAGCATGGGAGTATCTCTTCATGCAAGTCAAGACCCATAAAACCCAGCACAGTAAACCCAAGTATTTCGAGAACTTCTGACACGTGGAATGAGAATCCTGAGAAACAAAACCAAAATCTGAAAACTAGAACAGTGACTTTACAGTTCAGTAGAGATATTGGTCAAATTTTGGCCCATAATTAATAAACACACATCCAATGGTAATGGCGTATAATTTTTGTCTAGTCAGAGAGTCAGAAGTGCTATTCATGTATCTATAATTATATTACTTGCTGAATTCTGAAAAATCTGTCCTCATTTTCAGATTTGTAAGGTAACGTGCTTGTATATATGAAGGTAAAAATTTCCTGTGTACATTATAAACAGCATGATAGAACGGCTTGATTTTTAATTCACTTTTAGTGATGCCTTATTGTTACTATTCCAAGGTGTCTCATAGCAGTATTTTCTGTTATGCTATTTTAAATTGTGCTAAATGAGAGTATTTCATTGTGCTAATGCAAGCATTTTGACAAGGAGAAAAGTGCTAATGTGTTAACTGTCTTCACTTAAACTTTTTTAAGAGTATACACTTTTGAAAAATCAATTGACTGCAATCAGTTACTTTTTAAAAATTAAAATTGGACTTCATGAAAAATGACACATTAAAATTACATTAAAGATTGCTTGGATAATGATGATGGGTTAATGCAAAATTAGGATGGAAGGAAGAAAGCAAAAGTGTTTATCCTGCTGCTAGATCCTTAGAGAACAGATTACAGCTCTAAGCCTGATTTTCAGTGCTTCCCACAGTAATTGCTTCTGAGGCGGCGTGGGGAATCTTGAAGACCTTAATGATATGCCACTGCCACTTTAATTGCTAAGAGGAGCCAAGAGAATCCTAATTGCCAAGAGAAACATTACTAATTAAGGTGTCATTCTTCATTCATTCAATAGTAATTAATCTGAAATATTTGTAAAAGCTGAGATATAAATTTAGATCCAAGCTCATTTAGCTTAGCCACAACAGACTTTATGTGAGAAAGATCTATGAGTTAAGCAAGGTTAATAGAAAACTTAAAATATAACTTTTTTTGGTAAAAAAAAAGTGCTTTGTTTTCACTCAGAACTTTTTAAAACATAAAGTAAAAGAGTAGATTTAAGAATCTGTTCTCATGAATATGTAATTTACATTTAAACTGTGATTTTACTCTCCCATTGGAAAATCACTAAAATGGTTTATGTAGGGTGTTGTATTTTCTTGTTCAATATCTTCCTGCCTTCACTGGGATTGAGAATTCATAATTGATTAGGTATGGAGAATCCCTATAATCAGTACTGCACGTGTGTCAAATCCTTTGCTTCATCTTTGCTAAAACCCTTATTCAGCCTCACAAAATAATCAATTGGATTGAGCTGGTCCTGGTTGCCCCAGTCCATTTCCCGTGTACTGGTTTTTGTACCTTGCTTTCTTCTCAGCATTCTTTAACGACCTTATGTCTCAGTCTCACTGGCTCCTAAACTCTTACTCTTTTGGCATGGCTTGTCTCTTATGGTTTACCTTAATGACAGCTTGCATTTAAATGGAAATGCCAATTTTTTCTTCTTATCATATGAGATCTCATGATATGAGATGCTATGACTGATCATCTCAGTGATCCATAGAACAGCGAGGTAGACTTTCCTAGTCTAAATTTCCAAATTCTGAAATTTTTCTAAATTTACAAAATTTTAGAGGATTTTAAAATTTGCAAATTTCTGCTTGCAGTTCTCAGCTTTAAATCTCTCCCCATCTAAATTTGCTGGTCTTCATGTGCATGAGGCAAAAAATAAGTAAAAAAAGCCCTGGCAGCAATTTTAAGTTTATCACATTAGAGACAGGGTCACTTTCAGACCATAATGATGGTGGTGAGCTGTGCTGCAGCATCACTGAGGGCTTGTCCTCATAGTTTATGTGGCCGAAGCCTAATTCATGGCTACTCCGTTGACCAAATCTGAATGCAGGATCAGTGCATGAAAGAATCTGGTTGGCTGAGTACCTTTTAGAAACATACACTTGTTCTAGCAGTGGGATGAGATTAAGCCCTATACCCAGATTGCATGTGATGATTCTGCCATGGAGAGAGAAGACATAAAGGTTGAATGGTGCAAAGAACAGTAACCTAGACTTGTCTGGGGCATCAGTGGAGGATTTTTAGCCACTGATAGGCTACCAGAATTACGCTGCCCAATGCAAAGAGATGGAAGTCTGAAGACCTGAGCTGTGCTTGGCATGTGCCTCTTGATTACAGAGGAAGCCAAATGTGAAGTGTGCCGAAACAAATCTGTGAAGTGACTCAGTGATTGCTAAGGCCCTGATAATCACCTCATATGCATTTGTGGGGATTTAGTTCAGGCTCTGTCTGGTCTTGTCCAAGACTGACTACCTTTTAGTGGCTGTAATCTGTGAGATGCACTAGCTGAGCCCTAGGGTGCTGCAGCTGGAGGTGATGGAGAGATTCTTTTCAAAGGCACACTCCATACTGAAACTAAGTTACCATTATAGATGCTTCCTTTTTTTGTTCAGGTGCTTCATTTAAGTATAAAGGTAGTATCTAAAGGTAGTTGTGCAAATCTGGGCCACAGCTTCTGTTGTTGCCTATGTTACGGGTTCAAGCACAGGTCCAGTCCTGAAAATACATTAGATACATGCTCCTGTGAAACCTTATATTTGTGCTTGTAAATGTTTGCTTTATTGGATTTTTTTTAAAAAAAAGTATCAAGAACAAAATCTTGATAGCCTTCCCTTCTATTGGCAATGCTCAAATCACAACTTCAAAGTTATTCATATGTAAAAAAGAATTTTTGTACAGTTTGATTAAAAATAACAATGCTGGTGCTAACTTAGAAGGACAAACGATGCACTAATATTTAAATGAAAGTAGACCTTAAGTTCATGAAATTTTAGGTGAGTAACTGAGAAAATATAAAGTTTAGTGTGATTTGTAACTGGCTTTTGTTCTAAACCACTAAGTAATAACTTTGATTTAATTTTAGCTTACAGGGAAGTGTTTTTCATATGCAAGACAGGAAGAATAGATGGATTGACCATTCAGTTGTGTGTGGATTGAAGGTAGTATTAAAACCTTAAATTGTTTTT
>NW_008602106.1:0-322 GCF_000691845.1 Merops nubicus
ATATATATAAAACATATATATATAGTCTATATATAATATAGACTACAAGCAGTATATTCAGAAACTAAAGTAGATATACATACATGTTTGCACACCTGCATTTGTTTTAATCTCTAACTGGATCCAACCTCTAAATTCTCTTGATCATCTGGGCTGGAGTGAGGTAAAGTGAATTTTGCACTTAGTGACTATGAGGGGAGGGCTGTGGGAAATATGTGCTGTAGATAGATAACCAGCTGACACCTGAATTTCATAGAATCATAGAATGCTATGAGTTGGAAGGGATCTCAAAAGGTCATCTAGACCAGCTTCCTTTCAGGAT
>NW_008602106.1:353-23350 GCF_000691845.1 Merops nubicus
CAGGAATGCATCATGTGAACAGTGATAAGTATCCAATGCCTAGTGAAGTCCTGTGTTACCACTTTCTGAGGCACAGAATTATTTCCAATTCAAGTGTGAATGCTTATAAAGATGTCTCTTACAGCCTGCTCCTGATTTCTTCCTAACTGATTGCATAAACTCTGTAATACTGGGTGCAGATATGGTCTTACATGGTAAAAGAATAGCTCTGTGTTCTTCATTTCACTAAAAGCAGGTGCATCTTCTGTGCTGCTCATTAGTCACACGAATGTGACACGTAGCCCCATCTGAAGGCAGCATTTCACTGTGAGTGTGCTGGGCATGCTGGTGGGTGACTGAGCGGGTGTCCAGGTGGCAGGTGTGTGGAGCGCAATAGCCCCACACAAAGAAACCTGAAGTGGGTGGTCTGTAAGATACAAACCTGCTGCTGTCAGCTGAGAGTGCTATAGGTGGGCAGCTCCCAGTGCTACCTACAATATGCCAGCACTCTGCAGAGATTCAAGACTGGATGGATTTTGGGCTATGTATCTTTGAATCCTATTGGGTAGCTAGTCACTGAAGTCAATGACCTTTGCATAGTAATTAAGAGGGAAAAAGGGCTTTAAGGAGAGGAAGCCCATGTGAAAATCTGGCATTTGGAACAGGGCATCAAGTGGAAGGAGGTAGGGATGGTGCTGTACAAGTAGCTGGGGTGGCAGTATTGTCAACATGAAGAGGGCAATGAGACACTCACAAAAGGAGAAAGAAGAATGTACAAGAATTTATCCTGGAATCCTGAGGTATACGAGCAGCAGAATGAGAAATCTGCCTCGTCTCACAACCCAAGGGACTTGGAGGGTCCACTCTTTTTCAATTGTCCCAGAAACTATGTGTAGTAGAAAGTCCTAATCCAGTCTGGATTCATCTTGAACCTCTTGTTAAAAGATTATCTTGTTTCTAGTTCCATAACCTAGCAACAATCTTCCCAGACTGATCACCAATTGGCTCATGCAGCTGAAAGACTGACACCCACCAGAGACAGAACTGTGACACTGAGATACCTCACATGCAGGTTATTTCCCTTGTCCTGCAGGGTTTGAATAGGGCAAGAGTAGCTGGATGCTAATGATGCAAACAACATCCTCACCTAGTCTGTGCAACAAAAGTGGTGAATTTTTGCTGTTATTTGCACCTAGGTGAACTCAAGGAAAACTGCCCTGAATTTCCAGCACAACTCACAAGAACAGAACTTGATCAACTATCTGTTTTCATTCTCGCTTGGATTTGTCTTTGTCCTATCTGCTTTCCTCCATGCTCCAAAACAACTTTCATCTTATAAAGCACCTTGAAGCATTTCACAAATGTAGGTTAATTAGCAGTTTCAGACTAGCCTTTAGAAACAGGCCATAAGCCTTTATCTAACTCAAGAAAGGCAGAGTGGTTTGTACTGTTTGTGTTAGATCTGAAGGATGATGGCTATCTGCTGGACAAGATGGGTATGTGCTTATTAAAGCTGACACCAGGACTGACATTTTTTCTCTGGTGGAGGATGAAGTTTAGCTACCATGTTCTTGGAAAGCACTAATGAGATCTGCACCCCTGTCTGTTCCAGCTCTTAAATATGCATACAGTAAGAGAGTTTTCCTAGTGCCTAAACATCCATTTGTGTAGCTGAAGCTTCTTAGTTCTCCTAGCTATGGCAGGTATGAAGAATATTTTTTTCCCTGTCTCTTTTGTATATATCTTTTACATTGTTGATTGTTTTCTCTCTCCTCTTTCCAAGCTGAACAGACCCCATGCTTTAAGTCTTTTCTGCAGGTCACATTTTCTAGAGCTCTTGTTTTTCTCTGCTCTCTCTGATCCATGCATTCCTTGAACTGTGATGCTCAAAGCAAAACATTGTACTTTCTTAGGGATTTGGTCAGCTTTGAGATACAAAAAAAGAATTCTGTTTGTATTTCAAGGGGTATTTTAGTTTTTTAATTTATTTTTATTTTGTTGTTTTGTTTTCTTTTTTTCCCATATTTTTACAGAGGTTTGACACTTCTGTTTACTTTGTGATCTGCTAGAAACCCCAAATCCTTTTTTGTAGAATAGTTGCATAACCAGCTGCTTCTGAGCTTTTATGCAGTTGATTATTCTATGGAGTTTGTACTTGTGCTCTGCATCATGTTCCTTACAGGCGGCTTCTCCAAGGGGATGGGGATAGTTTTATCAATTCTTTATGCTGAAAGGCAGAACATACTAGCCCTAGTTTATATATATGCTGACCACATTCACTCCACTTCTTGCTGGTGTAGTGCCCAGGAAGAGTGTGCTTGATCTGCAAGAAATTTGGACAAAAACATATAATTTTTCTTCACCTTGAGCATCGTATATCTCTTTCATATCAAATACATGTACATGCTGTT
Source organism: Merops nubicus (assembly GCF_000691845.1). NCBI lineage: Eukaryota > Metazoa > Chordata > Aves > Coraciiformes > Meropidae > Merops > Merops nubicus. The sequence continues at coordinate 2,744 of NW_008602106.1, forward strand.
AATTACTGACAATGAACCATTTTGGAACGGAGCAAAGTTCAGATCTAAAAGAATAAAGAAGAATGCAGTTTGTTTGAGCTCCTTTTCCAGTGGAGTTTTATTGAAACATGTAGGAACATTCAGAATTTGATGTCCTGGTATTTTCTGAGGCTGAACAGTCAGACTGTAGTGTTTCCTGCTAGCTCTATAGCATATCTGAGTTACAGCACGACTCTATTCACTTGCCAAATTATATAGGAGATTTAGGGCTTCCTGTCATCTCTTCTTTGCATGAGCCTGTGGATGTTAACTACTGCTATTTAGTAACTAATGGAAATACATGGATGACTAATACACAGGGATAATTTAGATCCTGCTTATGTTCTGCTGTAATGAACAGCACTTGCACTTTCATGATTGCTATTATCACAGCGTGAGCTCTGGTAGCATAAGAGAACTGGGGGTGTAGATCAATTTGCAGTTCAAAAAAAAAAAAATTGAATCTGGAGGAAACCAATTCAGTGATTGAACTATCCTAAACAATTTAATCAGAATGCAGTATTGTTCACTCAAAGACTATGCCCAGTGTTGATGCTGTACAAGCCATTGTGTTACAGCTGTAATTCTTTGCACCTTCCAGTAGGACCAGAATCCTGTGAGTCGAGTTGGTCTTCTGCAGTCTGCATGTCTGTTTCTGTTTGAATTTTCACTTGCTTGTATCCTCTTTCTCGGATGTAGTTTTGTGCTATCATGTGTTGTAGCTCCCCTGAGCTAGTAGTTTCAGCAAATACAACTCTACATAGGGAGCTGAATGGGTGCTCCATGTTGTCTCCTGGGTAGAGGTAGTATCAAATAGAATTACTACACCTCTCTCTTAGGCACCAATTAAGAATAACACTAAAATGTCTTGTGATACATAGCCTGAGAAACCTGTGTTACGAAGAGTAAGCTATGTTATGAAAAGTAAGAAGTTGATCTTCTCCAACAGTCACTGAGAGCCCCCCTTGTAAACACAGTATTTGTGAACAATGAGTATGAATAATAGATGCTATTTTCTTTTCACATTTATTTTAAAATATATGAACTATTTAGGAGCTGGAATTACGTCTCTAAAATCCCTGTGAACTCTGCTTCACTTCTTCCCATCTCAGTAACATAAATCTTACCTAGGGGAACAATTTGCAAACCCAAGCAGGGGATTTCAAGCCTATATGAGCACCTCCTGCCCATCTTGTAGAGGATCAATCAATATCACAGCAGCACGATAATGCTCTGCATCAAAAATTCTGCAAAAGCCTTATCAAGACCTACCAGGGAATGAAGTCATAAAGTGCTATTTTGAGTGCAAAGGCTGGCTACACATTTTGAGAGTGAGGTTGTTAATCTCAGAGTGGTCAAAAAGTGTGGTACCTGGGGAAGAAATAAAAAAGAATATCAGCTTGCTTTTGTTTTTATATATATAGCTGAGGAATGCAGTAGTTCCTTTTCTGAATCCTGCTTCTGCTTTCCTCAACAGATTTCCCACCATCATGGTGTAATAGGTCAAGTTAATAACTGATAGTGCCACTTGGTTTACCTAGAAGAAGGCTTATGGGTTTTTTTCCCCTTTCTTTCTGTGTACTTTTGCACAGCTGTCCATTTGTGGCATTCATATTTCACAGTTTACTCTGCAGGACTTGGTTCCTAAGGCAGAAGAAGAAAAAAAGTGTTACAGAATATTTAAATCAGTTACGTGCAAAAAGGAAGCAAAACTGCATTCTACCATGCTACAAAGCATGGCTTACTCTTGCTTCTATTGGGGAAGATATCATCATAATCTCTTACAATAACCCTCTTATTAGTCTCTTATAGTATTTACATTAATCAAGGCTAAACAGCTGACTTAACATTATTCATGTAGAAAGCAAGAACTTACTGTGTCTCCTATCACAGCATCAGTGTGATGAGTAATTAAAAGCTAATCAAGTGGTTTCCCAATGGTTCTGGGCCATAACTTACCACCATAGCCAGCATGATGGATTAAAGCAGTAACTCTGTCTGATAAGATAGAATCCATGCTATTTTTCCTCATTTTAATTCAAATGGTAGAATTACACCCTTTTGTTGAGATAGATGATGCCATTTCAGAATATTGTATGTTTGTGGGTAGATTTACGAGGGGAAGATATGATAATAAGGCACAGGGAAAAAGAGACAGAGGTTTTTGATAAAGCAATAAAACGCACACAGCACAGCAAAGTGTGTAAAATGGCATTCTCAGAGCCCAAACCCTTCTGAACAAGAGCTGCAGTTTGGTGCAGTTCAGCCTGTGCATCCTCACGGATGTTCTGAGAGCTTGTGTTGAGGTATGGGGTTTTTTTGACAGAAGAGTCCAAATACACTTTCTTTTCCTTCCCTCCTAATTTCCTGCATCCTATTTCCTGCTTTTATACTTTGAAAGTATGTCATCCACCTGGAAAGCAGATGTCCAAAACTCAGAAACCCCAGACTAGCTGATGTAAATCATAATAATACCTCTAGAGACTTGTTAGGTAGGAATCTGCTCTGTGATGTGTCTGTGAATGGTGAAACTGTATGAATTAGTGTGGATGCACATGAAAGTTTGCACTGATTATCCTCTTGACTCAGCATTAATTTGGATTTATAGCTCTAGTGAGAGCTCCCAGCCCCAGCTGTTAAGTACACTGGACCATTCTCTAGTAACACAAATGGAAACACAGAACTAAACCCTTAAGGCTGTTACATTTAAGAGTCTTCTCCATAACTTCAGGTAAAAAACACACAGTGTAGACTAATAATGGGAAACGTGAATTATTAAGAATCCAAGCCTCTTGGAGGCCTTGGTGAAGTTGTGTAAGATGTATCATCCTATGCCTACTAACACTAAATCCACGCTATGTTGAATCAAAATGCATAACGTAGATTGTTATTTAAAGCTAAATGTGTACTTCAGAGAGCAGGGTTCCCACTGAGACCAGGATGAGCAGGGCTGGAGAATGACAGCTGCACTTTCTTCCTTCATTATCATGTCTCAAAGTAGTTAATGGCAATCCAGGACAAGAATATGCATTTACTATCTATCCTCACAGCAGTGTCAAGGGTCTGCTTGCATAAAGGAGGGAAAACCCACTCTTCTCAGCAGAGTGACTTGCCTGATGTCAGTAAAATCATGCACAGCTCTGACAAGTTCAGGATGGTATCAGTGCTTGTTTTCAGCAAATGGTATGACCTTGTGTTTGACTCTCTGACATTTGTCATTAGTGATAATTAGGTGTGTGCTACATCCTATAACTCTCAACTTTTCTCTGCTCAGAGTTTTCTCTTTGTTCTCTTTCAATGCTTAATTTTCCAGAGTTCTTCCTAGAGCATGTTACAAGAGAAATACTCAAATTTTTACTCCTATTTCATGTGACAGTGTGCTAACCCACCCCCGTCCTGACCTGTATCCCTGTTCAAGTCATAGGTGGATGCTTCTGGTCAAAGTGGATTCAGTGAAGACAGAAGACAAGACAATAGAGAAGGGCTGATTTCAGCTGTGTACCCACATAACCACAGAGCTGGTCAATGCCTGACTCAAGACAAATTTGGAAGAAACTGACACCTGTTGTTGGTATATAAATATGACTATGGGTCAATTATCTTATTCCATAAGTAGTGGACAGCCCAGGGTCCATTGACCTCCCCTTGAGTAGGGGCACCTTTCAAGGTTACTCCTCAAGGCTGAGAGAGTCCTTGCTGCAGCAGATTCTTGGTAAATGATTGGTATCATTCTAAGCTTTGAATTCCTAAGTGATATAAAGGATGGTTTGGACATATATAATCCTTTAGATCTATACTGTTGACCAAGTCTAGGACTAGATTTGGATCCAGCTGCACCTATACTTCTCTCTGAGATGGAGGGAATCTGTTCTGAACCTCACAACTCAATGGGAGGGTCTCCCTGACAATTTTGTCTGACCCTGTCCTCCATGAAGTAAATAATCAAATGTACCTTGCCATTGAGTCTTGGTAAAACAATGTCACATTTACTATCAAACTTTGTTAAATACCATTTTGTATCATTAAACACATTGCTGCTTCCCTCTTATGGCTGAAATGTGTCACACTTGACAAAAATATGAAGCGTGTGGACCTAAAAATCATAAAATTATAGAATCATTCAGATTAGAAAAGAGCTTTAAAATCATCAAGTCCAACTGTAAAGGTTATTAAGAAACTCCTAAATTTTACCACTTGCAGTCAATGTCATTACTCCTTTACTGTTTAGAAACAGTGCTCTTGGGGGGATGGTGTCCTAGCTGCAAACCACAAAGTATAAACAGGTTAGGTTTTTGTTGTCCATCATTACTTCTTTTTTTCCTTATACACTTCTACTAAAGTGAGGCACAGGCTTTTAAGACATACCTTTCTTTATAAGCAATGCCATCAGCAGTGGATTTGAATTGAGAGGATTGCTAGATTCCTTGAAAGTGCAGCTGCAGCACAGGAAGATAAGGTTGCTGTAGGTCCAAGCAGAGGTCCACCTTGCTCACTGCTGTCTCTGAGAGTGGGTGATGGTAGGTGCAATATAAGACCAAGCAATGTGGAGTGATATTTTCCACCATATTCTTCCAGCTCTCATCGTATGTGGCTCAGCAAAGTCCTTGACCAGAGATGGGAAATCTTTGCATTTCACATCCTTTTCTCCATTAATTTGTCTTATTGCTTTGAAATTTATTTGTACTAAAATTTCATTTAACAATGATTTCCACAAGTTCCAGAGCCTAGACAGCTCCAGATACCATTGGATCCTGACCTCTGTGCCTTGCTTTACACTGGAAGGCAGGACTCTCTTATATGGAGGGATGTAATCTAGGAGTCAGTAGACTGACTATGTGAGATTTTATCTTTGTAGTGAGGGATTTTGGGAAGGGCATCGTTCTTCTCCTTCTCCACACTAGGGCACTGGCTCTTCTCTGGTGCCCTGCCAGCTTGGGGCAGCCTTATGTGGTGGCCCCCAGTGACTGTTCTCATATTCTTCCTGGCATTCACTTGTGTGAAGAAAGGGGCTTTTATGGTGAACCTCTGTGTTGCTCCAACAAACTGTGCACTTGTGTCTCAAATAATTTATTTTCATCTGGTTCAGTGCTGTGCTGATTCTGCAATATAGCTGATTTTCTGCTCTTCCATAGCAATGCTTGATATCTTAATAGGCAGTATTAAAACTTAACCTATAGACTAATTTTTTTTTTTTTCCCAAATAGTAATTATATTTTAACATGGAAGGAAATATTCCCATGGAAAAAGAATTCTCTGAAGGAGAAGGAATAAACATAAATGAAGATGGAGAGAAGGAGTGGAAAGAAAATGGGACTTACTCTGTTTATTCTGCTCCCTATGACCTGATAATAATTTATGTGCAGTATTAAGCAAAAGAAAAGTTGCCATAAAGTTGAATATTGTTTCCCTCTTGAGGGAATAATAATTGTAAAATTGCAAAACCCAGATCCAGTTTACTGCTATAAATGGATTGTATATATGAATAGTTTTTGGAGGTAAGTGGTGAAACTGTTGCTTATGAAGGTGTTTATTTTATATTGCTTTTGTGTGCAGGGCAATTATTCTCCATTTGTTTCTGATTTTTATTAAATATGATGCCCACTCATACTTTATGAGAAATGTTTATGCAAAGTAATCTATTTGACTTGGCATATCAATATTTACCTAATGAATATATATTGAATATGATTAATCTTCTTATATTTTATAGTTCCATGCATTTAAAAAAAGAATATAACTAGAGTGGGCAGCTTCATGCTATGCAATAAACTGCAAATGAATAGAGGCTTTTAGCAAAGGTGTTTGAACTTACAGCTCATGGCTGGCTTGCAATGTTTTGCTTTCAGACAAAATGATTCTTTTCAAAGAATATTTTTCTTCTATTTTGTTCTGAACTAAACTGAACTGAAATGCATGACTTGCTGTTTATATGATTTAAAAATTCGAGTGGTGTAATTGGATGGGGGCCTGCAATTTATCTCCATTCTGTGGTTGTGTTTGTCTCTTCTTGTTTCATGAGGTACTGCAGAGGGAAAAGCTAGCCTGCCCTTTTCATAGTAAAACAGACCACACAGAAAATGCTTACAAGGTTGGGCACGTCTCACAAAGCCCTTTTATTTCCTAATATGTTGTTATAAATTAAAATGTCCTGGAAGTTGGTGTTTATGTCTTTTACTGATATCAGGGAAAAGGGTGGACTTCCTTTAACACACATTGGGATTCTCCATCACTCCATCCCCAGAGGTGGAAGTTTTAGAAGCTGTGCAGACAGATAGCCAAAGAGTAATACATGACAGTTTTTGTGTGACCTTTTCATCTTGGAATCAAAGTTGTGTGAGGGAGCTCTTGGTCTGTTGGTGCCTCTCCTACAGCTTCTGATGAAGTTGGACATTTTCACTCAAAACTGATGGAGAATGAAAGATCTTAATGCTATCCTTTAAACTTTGCTAAAAAAAAAATGACAAGAGTGCCAAAGAAGGAAATTGGTGAGACCCACTAAAAGAGGTAGTTATAAGCTCATATATGCTGAGGGCTAAAACCACCTAGCTAGCCTCCACCAGCCAGGTCACATATGGCCCAAATAGGTCTGTTGGGAGGAACTGGATGTACCGGTTGAGGTGGATGAGAGCGAAGGCAGAAAACCTGACTTGTACGACATAGGGCACACATAAATCCACAAGAAAACAGTCTTTTAAACTTTACTATTCATGAAACAGCTTATTTTGGGACTGGTCTGTGTTTCTGATATGGTTAAAGCCATGCTGTGAGTCTTTACTGACAAGCAGGACACTTTTTCTTCATGACTGACAGTCCCTATGTTGCTGTGCAAGATGGCAGCTTTAATGAATCAAGGCAAAGTCAGAGGGATGAGGAACCAGGGATGCTGATTAAGATATGGATATTAGCCCAATAAACAGGAAAACAAGCAAAATAAACCATTTTCCTATAGGCTGGCAATTTAAAAAGTAGTATATCTCATTTTTTTTCCACACAACTCCTAGTTTTCATACAAATATACAGCAGTTTGGTTTAGTGGCTGTGTTTTTATAAGAACCAGCTCCCTGGGCTATGTAAAAAGCATGCAGTTTCCAGTCCTGTCTCTCTTAGTAATCAGTGATTCACAGGGGTGAGGATTAACAGGTCTGTATGAAGCTATCTTTATCTTCTGTATCTTACCAGCTCCTGGCAAACAGCAGTTCAAAGAACTTCTGAGCCAGCATTAATATGCAATGGTATATTCTCTCTGTGAGTTTAAACTTTTTTTTATGAACTATATTTTGCTTTTGTCTCTACCAATTCCTGTGGCAATGAGTTCCACAATTCAATTATAAAGTATATGAAATAAAGCCTTTTTTTTTTTTTTCTTTTTTTTTTAACCTTCCCTCTGATCCTATTATTTCAGACTGCCTATTTCTTGGGCATCATGAATCATTATTTGAAATTTTTCTTGTCTGCACATTTCCTAGTTATGCAGACTCTCCTATCCTTTCCTTCCCTCTCCATAGTTCCTACAACCTATATTTTTTTATGTGTGGTGTTTTTTTTTTTTCCCTCCAGATGCATTACTTTGTATTAATCAGTACTGAAATTCAGCTGCAGTCTTATCACCATTTCACTCAACATTGTGAGATGCTTTTGTGAGGCTTTTAAATCAGTACAGAATTGACTATTCTGATTAATTTTGTGTTACTCATTCTGTTTTCCAGACCATTTATGAATATGCTGAGCTGAACAAACTCTGGGATAGATCCTTGGGGGAGTTCCCTGGCAATCTTCCTTAACTATGAAGAAGTTGGTCGTTATTCCCTTTGTCTGTTGTATTCTAAATTTGTATTAATACGTAAGGAGTTTGGTTGGTTGGTCTGTCCATGCCCGTGGTCACACTACATTGCTTCCCACCCACAGTCACATGGTCCTGCTTCAGCTGAGTTTTTTTCTCAAAGGAGGACATTCCCTTCTGATTACATGGGAGTGAAGTGGGAGCAAAGCTAGTGGGGTTAGGAGCATCTCAGCAAGCCTAGAAATCCCACTGATGAAGGAGGCTGTGCTGCCTTTCTCTTTCCTTCACCACCATCAGAAGAGAAGAACTACAGCTACTCCAGTAAATGAAGCCTGGGCTTGGTGCAACAGCAAGATGAAGGAAGGGAAGAGCAGCAGACCTGGATGGCTGTTAATGGAACCTGACAAGTGTTTACATATGGAATCAGACTAGCAGTGGCCTAGAAGAACTGATTTATAAGCCTATTGATTAGCAGTGACCCAGTCAGGAAGAGCAATGGCAAATTGCTGCTTCAGCATCACCCGTAAGAGCAAAGTTCAGTGCAAACAGCCCACGCGTGAGTATTTATAGAGGTATCAATACACTCATTACCATCCTAGACTTGTATTAACATATCTATATATTACATCATCTGTGCATTCACCAGACCAAAGCCATACTCTGTTATCTTCCATATTGATTAGGTCTTTCCACCCATATTGAGACAGATGTACTAGATGTACTTGTTTGCCGCCGATACATATTTATAAAGGCAGACAACTAAGTATGCACCTGTGGTCAAAGTTTATCTTTTGCTGCCTTGGTTTCTTAGGAATACAGCACTCTTGAAGATTACTTCCCTTGTTTGCAGCCGATACGTATTTATCGGCTGTCAAATTTTGTCGTATTTATCGGTGGTCAAAGTTTATCTTTTGCTGCCTTGGTTTCTTAGGAATACAGCACTCTTGAAGATTACTTCCCTTTTTATTGGTATCTCTTCTCCCATACTGAAGCCACTTCAGTCTCTAAAGTCCTTCAAATTATAAACGCATCTTAGCACTCCCTGGTGTAGTGCATCCTATGTATGCATCTCACACTCCAAGTATGAAATATTCATTTGGTCTACTCAGCTTGCTGTACATGGAATATTTTAATATTGTACAAATCAACTTTTTTCAGGTAAGTATTTTTTCAGCACATATTGCAGGACGTTTTTCAGAAGTATGAATAAATTTGGTCAGTGTTTTAAAATCCTCATTTATACTAATGTTTTGAACATGAGATGTGAATACAATGCAAAACAAGAAGTTCCCAATTTGCACTTTCTCTGATAGCACAGGGAACTATTCTGTTTCAAGTCCAGTGAGCTGACTCTCTCAAATGCCTTCTGTGAAGGAGTACTTCCCCTTTAAACCACTTAACTAGAATTCTGCAACAAGTCATTTAAGACTCTGTTGTAGTGATCAGACTGATGTGGGCAATACACCTAGAAGAGCAGGGTGGGTTATCTTCACTATTTGAATTATTCCAGGTACTACCATCCCAATCTTCAAGGGACTAGTTTTCTGTGTAAGATTTTTACTAGATTTCTGGTATGAAATCTGCAAAGACTAAAGCCTAATAAATAAGTTACCAAAACTGTTTTCATTTAGAGGCCCCAAATCAACCAGGTACTTAGATAGGCTTATGTCTGGGATTCAGCTGGTATAGAGTTAAGTTTCTTCCAAGTAGCTGGTACAGTGCTGTGTTTTGTATTTAGGATGAGAATTATGTTGATAACACACTGATGTTTTTGTTGCTGCTCAGCATTGTTTACACTTAAGTACTTTTCAGCTTCTCATACTGCTTCTCATCACAAGGAGCTGGGAGAGGACACATCTGGGACAGCTGACCAAACAAGCCAAAGGGCTATTCTATACCATATGACATCATGCCCAATATATAAACTGGAGGGAGCTGACCAGGGGACACTGCAGCCCAGGGATTGGCTGGACATCAGTCAGCAGGTGGTGATCAATTGTATTGTCCATCACTTGTTTTGTATATTCTGTTATTATTATTTTCCCTTCCTTTTCTGTCCTATCAAACTGTCTTTACCTCAATGAGTTTTACTTTTGCCCCCCCAGTTTTCTCCCCTATCCCCCTGGGGCAGGGGAGTGAGCCAGAGGCTGTGTGGTATTTACTTGCCAGCTGGGGTTAAACCACAGCAACTTACCTTTAAGCACCTGATCAGTCTTACTCCCAGTCAGCTCTCCACTGCCTTAGCTCCAGGCATGCAAGCTCTTCAAGTAAAGATGTTTTGATAGAATAAGTTTCTGTGCATGATAAATCATGATAAATGAAATACATGCTTTGTGCTTTCCTGAGTAAAGACCTAATAAAAAAAAGGCAATTACTGCTTTATTTTTGCTTTGAAAGTCCTTTTTTCTAGTAATGTCCCCTGCTTACTTCAGGTATGACTAAAATTCATGGGGCTGCGGGAACAGAAAAATAACTAAAGAGTTTTCTAATGCATACCAGCTTTAATGTTGAGGAAGCTTCAGAGGGAGCAGTCTGGATCTTCAATCATCTGTTCTGAATGCTGGTTTGAACATCTGTTTGGAAGAAGGCCTGGATTACACCTTTCAACCCCTTTGCTGCATCTATAGCATGATAGGCTGGAGGGATGGACAGTCATGACGTGTGGTCTTGGAGACTTCCTTTCAGTTTTTAGTAATCAGTGGGAATTACTGATTACATTTCTTATTAGTGACTTCAGAGAGCATTGGTTTCCTTAAGTGAGGAAGAGTGTTGTAAAGTGGCAGGATTGAAATGAACAAGAATGGAGCTGGAATACAGAAGCTAGCCTAGTCTGCAAAGTACATTCAGCTGTGGCTGTTGCTTCGAGTATGTCATTCTGGGTTTGCAGGTAAACAGCAGCACAAGCAGATTCACATGTAAATTTGGTCCATGATGATGCTATGTAGCAGAAGAGAACATGGCTCTCCAGGGCTTGTCTGCTTCATTTCAAGGGGTAGCATGTTCCTCTGTAAAGCTCAGTGTTTGTAAGAGTGAGACCAGATGAAAGAGTGAGAGATTACAGGTTTGTGGGTTTTTTTGGTTTTTTTTTTTATTTTATTTCTACCTTTTGTGCAGTTGTGAGCTAGTTCCTCCAGCAGACTAAGAGCATATATGTGTGTGGTGTAAGAGGACACATTTCTGCCAGAGTGCTAATTTCCTTTAGAACGTCTGCACTTCAGAATTAACATAGTCCCACCACTGTTCAATTGCTGGGACTCGTTCTCCAGAGCATAGAGAGCAGGCACTGCATGGCCAAGGGGAGCACAAGCAACCAAATGCTTATAGAACAATACAGACCCAGCTCTCCTGAGCTGAGTGGTGGCATGCTTCTGCCCTCGGGAACATCTAGTTGACTCTCCTTGAAAATCAGATGTTTGTAATGGAATTGTTGATATCTTATCTGCAGTGAGAATAATGGAGGAACCATGAAATATGCCCAGGGAGCCCATTTATTGGTTTTAAAGTGGAAGCAGAGGCATATTCACAACTGTAATCTGCTCAGGACAGAAATTTGTTCCTTGTTATCTGTGGGTTCAAATTTAATGTGTTTTTAATTGCCTATTCAATGCACCTAGCAATTAAGGCAAAATGATATCTCTTCTTTTGAAAAATGTATGAGCTTTACAATTAGAAGTAATTGTTCTTGTTAATTGAAAGTGCAGCTTTATTTTCTGTTGATTGTTGGGTGGTTTTTTTTTGGTTATAAGATTCTAAAGGCTTTTGAAAACCCATTAAAGGGCAAATGCTATCATGTGCTTCCATTGCAGTCACAAAGGGCAAACTAGGGGCTCAGCTCAGCACTCGGGTTCTTCAGGCTCTGTGAGGATTCAGCATAAAGTTAGTGATGTTTAAATATGCTAAGCCACGCCGGAGTCAAACTTTCACACTGGACATCTTTTTCTCTCAGCAATCAGTAGCACTCAGATTCTTGCCTCTTGAGAAAATGGTCATTGTTATGTGTATGTGCTGGTCCAAGGAAAATAGTGCCAAACTCTTGTGTGCTGCTGTTTGATGAAGGAAGATTAAATATAACTGCAGAAGATGACATGAGGGACACTAAGAATTTTGAAAGGCCCAGAATATTGGATGTATGGTCAACAAATCCATAGCTGGACCAGAGAATCAGCCAAAAGAGAGCACACTGCACAGGAACTGCAGCTGGTGTGTCACACTAGTGTTGCAGGAGGTTGGTATGGTCATGCTGTTTTTCAGATGATCATCTCATTCAGCTTACAAGGGAGAGCTCCTCTCTGTTGCTGTTGTGGCTCATGCTGGGAATGGTCAAACTAAAGACAGGAAAAATGTTGAGCTCAGATGAAAACGCTGAAGAAAAAACATGTTTGGGATGGAAACACTAGGGCAGTCCTTTAATCTGAATATCTCACTCCATATACAATGGTATCTATAATACAAGATCTGTTATGATTTTGATAAGTCATCATGCTTCCACTGGAAAAACTGGGACATCTTCGACATCCAGGCTACTCTGCCTTTCAGTGGATGCCAGAATTAAATCTCAGTGCATGAAACGAAGCCTCGGTGCTGTGCAAAGATCCTGCACAAGACCCTCAGAGTCCCTTTCCACCCTTAAGCAGAGAGCTGGAGGGTGCAGAGCAGTGCTGACTTACAGGCCGAGTCATCTTTCATCTTTTCTTGTCCATGTTTTTGCAAATGGCTGTGGCCAGGGTTTTCTTCTGAAAACTCTCTGCCTTATTCTTCATGTCACCTTTAAATTACTAGATGCTGTGTTTCACAGAGCAGCTCTGAAGAAAGACACAAGGCAACTGCTTCATTTAACACTGCTTGTCAAAGTGATCTCTCTTGACCTCCCAGCAGCAACCTTCTCACTTATTTTAAGTACCATGTAATTGCTGGATGTCTGACTCACCTCACTGTCTTTCAAGTGCACTTTTATGCCTTCATTTTTAGGCATCACTTTAAAATACGTTGCTAAACACTAACGGCTCATATTTCTATATTACTCTGGTGTACTTGCTGGGATGTCTGTCAATCAAACCTTTTCTTCAGGGTAGGGGGTGGGGAATAATATGGGATTATATTCATTGATTTGTGAGAAATGAGTGCTTGACCACTGCATGCAGCTGTGTACTTGTTCAGGTGTAATTACATTTAGGGAGGCGATGTTTGGGTCGCCTCTCTCCATACCTGACAAACAGCTCAACCATTTGATTTTTGATTTTTTTTTTCAGTTAGGGTCCAGTTCAGCTTTGCAGTGGTTCACTGTCTCTCTGACAAGGGACCGTGTACTCCCAGCAAAATACTGGAAGATCCAGACCCATTAGTAACAGGAAAGATGCAGCTGTGTTTGTGCTCTGCATTAAAGCACGAGGATGTTGCTTGTGCCGTGCTTGTGCCCAGAGGCTTTCACTGGAATCATGGTCCGGCTGAAGCTGACAGGGAGTGAGCAGCATCCCCAGAAGGTAATTTATCCTGTCTTAACAGCATAGTCTGAGCAACGGGCATGTCTTACTCCCATGGGGTGCCTCTCTTTCCTGTAATTATAGTGGAAGGCTAGATAACTAGCCAAACTAAATAGTTAGTATTAGCTGAAATTAATTCCTGTCATGCTCTCTACATAATCAGTGTGATTCATGTGTTGGAAAATATCCCATGTCAAAACCCCCATTTATTCTACAAAGGAAATTCATGCTGATTCTTCTGGCATCTGCCTTAAGATGGGCTGAACATCTCTGTCAAGGTGTCCCTCTCCCCACCAATTGTTCAAGGAGTTAAAAAGTGGTTTTTCAGATATCCAGAATGGTGAAAGCAACCTCAGACTGGCTTGGTGAGCCATATTTGGCTGCTTATTCCTTAGTTACAGTCTTTGTGTATAATTTATTTTTCAAGTTTTGGTGAATACATTTAAAAGCTTAAATATATTAATGGAACACAATAATACAATGCAATTTCAAAACACATGAATAACTTTCCATTAAAATTATTCCAGAACATTCTGGCTCAAGGTACCATTTTGCACTAGAAATAAGTGTCTTTGGATTCCTCAGTTACTTCTGATTCCTGTTGGGGAAACTATGGGCTTGATTTGGACCTTAGGGACAGATTCTTGGCTGATGTAAATGGGTGTCTCATCCTCTGTCTTCAAGTGGCACCTGATATGTGTTAATCTGGAGATTAAAATGCTTTTCAACCCTGAGTATGTGTAGTGCAACGCACGTGACATGCAGGAGAAGACTTTTCTCATTGCAACTGGTTTGCTAAGGCAAATCCATCTCTGATCTCCTGTAGGTAAAATACATCTATCTAAGGCTTTGCCCCACAGGGTCCTGCGTGCCTTGTGGGAGCCACAGAAGGTAGACCCAGTTTCAGTGGTCTCCCATGAGCACTAAGAGTGTTGAGCCCCTTCCAGCAGGGAGCTTTTAAAGAGTAGAGCTTGCCTCCTGCATGTACTTGCTGATCTCACTTTCCCCAGACTTCCCTCCTGGTGTAAATGAGGCTTGATCCCTAAAATCAAAAGACAACTTTGCAAGGAAGAGATTATACAAAGTGTCTTTTGGATTAAAAATTGTTTAAGTATGATGAGAATTCAGGGTGAAGCAATCTTGCTACATGGTAAGGCATGAGTGGTGCCTCAGATGAATTTATAGTAGCTCATTCCTATGTTCTATAATTCATATGGATTTTTAGTTCTTCAAGAAACATACTGCCTACAGTGATGTACATTTTTTACCTTATTTGTTTCTCCTTCCATTTTCAAGATGTTCAGTGGGGAGAAGGCACCTTTGAGGCGTAGACTGGCAATTACCACGTCTTTATGTAATTTAGCCACCAGAAGTAGGACGTCTGACTTGGTGTAGACACTGCAATGCAGATGAGGCAGTTGACTGAAGCTGCCCAAGGTAACTGTCAATACAGTATAGGATAAGATCTGTACTCTCCTAACATAGATATTTAAACAAAATCAGGTACACCATGTCTTTTTGTTTCCATCTACTAGGAAAGGAGCTAAGAGAGAGTGGGTCCCCTTTACAGTGTCTGTATTATAGATGTCTGAATTTGGCTACAATAACTCCCCTCACCTCCTGTATCCCATAGGCAGGTCCCAAGTGATAAGAGTTTACTGAATTACTCTCAGTATCATCTCAGCTCTTATTAGGGCTCCATCTCTGAAGACTGTAAGCTGGATAGAGCAACAGTTTCGTGGTTCCAGAAACTACAGTGCAACTGCTGATAGGAAAGATGGAGCCAGAGTTTGTGGACATTCATCCTCCAACTTGCAAATCAGAATTACAATGTTTTCATTTTGTCTCAGCTTCTGTATCTGGCCTGCTGCAGGGACTGGGCTCTGTCACTAGGAAAGAAACTCCTGAACTGATGTAGCCCACTCTCAGGGCACAGAAATCACAATTTATTTGGTTCATGTTCACATTTGCTAGGAGAGCACAATGTGGTTTAGAAATAGGTTACCTTTATCACTGCAGGAATGTCCAGAGACAGCTTTGAGTCCTGAAACATGGCTGGGAACTCATCTCACTCTGAAGACAGATAGATGCCAGGCATGGCTGGGATAGATGACCTGGGATTTTCTATCTTCAGCCTGGCATCACTCCAGTCTTTCTTTGCCTTGACTGAGACACGGCTCCTAACCTTGAAAAATCATCAAAAATCTTTCTTTTGTTTATTCATGGTCTAAAGGTGTTGCAGTGTTGTCTGTTGTGAATTATTTAACACTTCATTATGTATCACCCTATTGCAGTGCCTTCAAGGAAGCACTGATCAGGATGGGGAGATGTCAGAAAGAAAACAGGGACTGTAGAACACCAGTGGGGGAAAACCCTAATGGGACAGTTGTTGGTGATCAACTTAGGTCTAGCAAGAAAGACCTGAACCACCACAGACCTATTTCCTTAGTCCATAGTGCAAAGGGCTGCAGAGGACTACGGCCACTTCATGCATTGATGGGAGCCAGGTATGAGGGTGATGGGAAGTGGTCTCTTAGGAAACAGAATTATAACCCTCATCTGGGTTTGGTTTTCTTGACCAAAATATAGGTAAGGCTAGCATGAATGTGGGGAAAAAAAAAAACAAACATAAAAAAACTAAGAAAATGTCAAAATTAAAAAGGCAGCATCTTCCATTTCCCATTTTTTCCTCTCACAACAGGTTGCCTTGGTGTTTTCTGTCTTTTCACATTTTCTTGGCAGATAACACTGCTCTGTTTTACTGCTCTCATGTGATTTCTTCCCATAGAGGAATAGGTTTATTCTGATTTGTCTTTTTAGTGATTTCTAAAGATTTGATTCTGATGATCACAGCATGGTCTGAGGTGAAGAACTGCATCTGAACTGAATGGTTGATAATGTGGCTGATCATGACCTGAATAATCTTAAGTGCTGTTTTCAGAAAATATCAGCCTGGCTTCAGACAAAGGTGTCTTATTGGTAGGAAGGAAGTGTTTCATCTAGAATTTGACTGCCTTGTCTCATGGGTTTGAGACTACTCAATGTGCGTGATAATGTAAAAACAAAACGTAACAAAACAAACTGTCTCCTAATAACCATTCCACTTTTCTGGCAGTGTTGTAAGGCTTTCCTAGCACCATATTGGAGTGAACTGATATGAATTTATTCTCTTTGCTTACGATGCTAAATTAGTGTATTATTCACTCGATGGTTATGTTCTCTGTAGAGAACAAGGGAAGTGGTCCAAATTTCAGGAAATCATGATGGAGCTGGAGAAAACAAAACCAGTTGCAAAATATCACTGGTGACCTACATTAGTAAGTCACAAATTTGGGGGTGATTTCTCACCAGAGGGCAGTTTTCTCATCAGATTGAGAGTTGCTGGAATGGGTTTCATTTTGGAGGGGTGAAAAAAGGAGATTTTTTTTTTTACAGGTTGGGATGTAAACATCTCTGTTGCTCAGGCATTTCCTGGTAGGGTCCATTTTGTTTTAAACTATTTGTTAGGCAAAGTTCCTTCTTGCCTATATTCTTGATCAGTCCCATTTTCTTTTAGATGCTGAACTTCCTCCACTCCTCTGTTTCCTTCCTCTATTTCTTCTCCCTGTGCTACACATTTGTTATTCTGCCTCTTTCTGTTTACTTCCTTTTCCTACTTTCTAAAATAACTCAGAATCCTCCTCTCTGCCCCCTTTCTTCTCTGTCAGCAGCCCTCAGGCTTTACATCTATTGATCTGTTATCCTGTATTTGTCTTATATTATTTTGTTGTCTTAAGAGTGAAGTTTAACTGTGCAGGGGACTTGTAATTCCTGCTCTGACAAAACACAGCACAGTTTAAATGCTATGGGCATGTTTTGCAATAATAATCACCTATAATGTTTATATTTTCATGGCAAAATAACAACTGGAGGCAAGTTAGAGGTGTAAAGCTGTCAAACTGCAGAGGTTTTTAATTACGTGGCTACAGCAACAACTCAATAATATCAGTGGCAGTTCTGTTCTTTTTGTGTATGGTGTGAGAAAAGAGGTAGCAGACACTTATTGCAGATTTGTCTTTTACTTTACACCACTCTTACTACCACAAGTACCACCACCAACTCAGCACATATTTATTTTTATCATAATTTTCTGAGGTCAGAACTGTGCGGCATTTTGCAAAGCTTAAGTAGGTCTGTTATCATGTGGCAGAATATAAATTAAAAAAAAGATGGCAACAAGATTTTTAATTTTTTTTTTTTTAATGAGCCCACTACACAGTAAACTTAAGTTCTAAAGATTTTAAACCAGCTTTTTCTTTTATTAGAGGTGCACATGGACCAGCAATGGGCAGATGCCATACTGTCCAGAGTAGAGGGAACTCTCACAGCAACCTTTACAGCAGGTTTGCCATGTGATGTGTAAATCATATCACTGCTACTGGGATTTTTCAACTATGTCTCAGGAAAAATCCTTATGAAAAGCAGACTCTTAAGCGTTCAGCTTCTGCTGAACATCAGATCCAAATTAAGTTCCTGGGGGAACTCTTGAAAGCAAAAGATATTACATCATAAGGATACGGGTTTTATTGCCATTTGAGTATCTAAACAAAGCACTGAGATATTTATGTTAACAAGCTTTTCCAGCATGCCAGCATAAAAAATACTGCCTACATACATGCATGAGTATGCATATATCCATACTCAGAGAAGAGAAGAGAGACGGAGAGGATTTTTTTCGTCCTTACTTTAAAATATGTTTTCAAGCCAATCCAAAGCTTTGTCTGCCACATTTAGTCAATGTGTATTAAAGGCACACTAAAGATGCAAAGACATCAATGAGCACAACACCCAGTGCAGTCAGAACCAACAGGCTGAGGTCTCTAGAATATGTGATTTCTTCTCTTTTCCTTTAAAGCTTTTTTCAAAAGTAGTAGTGACCATAATTTACTGTCCTAGCAAGATATAAATTGTTTTCTGAGAAAAACAGTGGGCTTTTGCCTGGATATTTCATGCAGCTGTGATTGCAGAAGGGGTTTTAGGAAACTAGCCTCCTCTGATTGCATCCTTGTTACAAATACATTCATTCCATTCCTTTGTTTTGTTACAACTGCAGAGACATTTTGTGGGTTTTAAATTTCAATTAATGTTTGTTTTTTAATGAAAACAAATGCATCATAAGAAAGTGATTCCTTTTGAACAAGGTTCCTTCACCCAAGTTTTATATATCTTTTACTATTTTTTCTTTCTTTCAGCAATGACCATTTCCCTGATGCTCTCAGATCAAGATTGGCTGAATTTTTGTGGAGATTGAGGAAAAATTAGTGCCTTTTTTTTTTTTTTTTTTTAAAGAAAAGACAAGGTGGACAGGATTTTTGTTAGGAATGGCAAAGACTCCTCTGATTCTGCAAGACTGGATCCCTCCCAGTCTTGTTTTCTGTGATTCCACATTAAAACTATCACTCATCAAAGAAATCCCTGAAGTAGTTTTCTGGGAATGAGAGGAAATGAGGGAATGATATTCCAGAGATGTACTCTGCTCCATCACAGTGTGTGTAAACTATGAAATTCTGAATGTTAAGAAAGCTTACAGGTCTGAGCCTTGACAACCTAGTTTCAGAGAGTTTTTTGTTCAGAAAAAAAAGTCTGGGTAAAGAAAAGTTGTTGATCATACTTCACAGCATCTTCCATGTGAACCGAGTCCAACCTCACTGTGCTCTTGTAAAACACTGCAACATCAGAGTATAAATACCAGAAGCATGAAGACCCCAAAGCCTACCAGAAATATGCAAGGATGCAGGATTTCTCCTTGATCCCTGGTGGAACAGATTAGAGTGATAACATCTTCACGCCTGCCAGTCAAACACTTGACAAACACAGTCCTCCCTGCCAGCACATCTGTTACAGTGAATACTCAAATTACTGGTCCTGTAGTTGTTACTGAAAATAAATGGTTTGGAGCAGTGCCCATCCTATCTATCTGCTAAACTCACAGCCTTGCTGGTCCTTCATCCTGAGGAACCATCAGCAGCAGCAGAGCTGGCAGCTGACATCAATGGAGGACTCTTAGGGTGACGTAGTGAGACTGCAATATACAGCAAGAGAGTGGCTGTTGCTGGAGATTTGAGCTGAAATATGTTTTCAGACATGTCCAGGCAAGGCTGCCTGAAGTCTTTGAGGGCTGCATGTACCTGTCTAAGGGTAAAATCAGGCCTTTGCTATATCCTGCATGGAGCCAAGACTGAAAGTGGTGTGTGGCAAGATGTGCAGAGCTTCGGGACATGAAATGTGTTTTCAGGTCACAGTGGCAAGGATTCTAAGTTTAGCTTACAGCCTGGACTTGCTGGATGATTTACTTCTGTCCCCTGGTCCATAAAACGGTTACAACAGCTGTTGCTACAAGAGATGCAACACTGAAAAAGCTTGGCCACTATTAGATCTCTGGGTCAACAGGCATGTTCAGTTTTGCAATTCCCTGCTTCATAGGCATGGCTAAGAACCTGCTCAAACCTTAGTTTTATGAGTAATAGGTCTGATGTTGCTATTTACCTATATTCTTCATAATTATTGATACTTTTTGTTAGGATAGGGTGTGCAATTTACACTTCATCGCAAATTTTAAAGTTGAGTTGAAGACATCTTCTATTTAATTAATAACATTTTTATAATAGTGTCCTTGGATGGCTAATTTAGAGCTGAAAACCCATATAGCTCTTTCCATTGTACTGATGGATTGGATATTTAGTGCCAGCACAGATTCAAGAAACTTTTATTTTGAGGCGGCCAATGGGGATGTCAAAGATGTATTTTTTATTATCCCAGTGGTAAACCTTGTAGCCTTGGATATCTTAATCTGAGTTCTTAATAAAATTTATATAAAGCATTCATTGTGTAGGGAGATGTACAGAAAAAGCAAACCAAACTCACTCCAGACAACCACAAAACCATTCACAATTCACTCTGCCTGGCCAAATTAACTCATAAAATAAAGTCCCTGCTTGCAAGAACTTCCCCAGGGGCAAGACATCACCACAATAACAATATGGCCTTTCTTCAACACTCTTGCATCCAGAGAAGTTATAAACAGGAGTGTAACAGAGTCTTTTAATGCCCCTCAGAGTAAGAACAGAGGAAGGCTGTGTCCACGCTAGGTAGGTGGGCAACTAATTCACCAGTATTTGACACTTGATGCAAATGAGAACAAATTGAACTTGGGGTTTTGGGGATGTTCTTAGGTACTTGTGGGTCTATTCATGTGAGAAATAACTATCTTTGAGCTTTTTAATGGGAAAAGACAAGTCCTTTGGTGGGAGCATTCCACTGTCTCAAGAGGGTTTTTTTGGGGTTTCCCTA
>NW_008602106.1:23381-31092 GCF_000691845.1 Merops nubicus
TAGCAGGAAAGAAAGCTGTGCTGAGAAAAGCATGAAAAAAAAATCATGTTGTGCTTAATTACAGTGCTTAAAGAATTTGTTCTTTTTTTTTTTTTTTAAGCTGAAAATTTCATTCATCACAAATACAAAGAAAATGTAATTAGAGGGTGTCAGCTTCTGGCATCATATTTTGTACAGCACACAGTCGTACCATGGGGAAATGTAAGGAAGGTCCATTAGTGTTCCTTTTACTGGCTTTTCCTCCTTAGGAAGATTCTTTGATGATAAATGTGTTTAAAAATCTATTACAACTAGTACATTGGGTTGTTTTCAACTGGAAAGGGGGAAAAAAGCAGCATAAACAATTTTATATTTCACATGCAACTCATGCTGAAACATTCTGCTGTGGCATAATTTAAACTGCAGAAAGATTGGAACAAATAATGCAGAACTGCTTTGTTTTAAAATATTGGTATAGATAAAAAATGTATTATTCAAGGGAGCTCTTTGGACTAGTTCTGAAATAGAAAAAAAAATGTATGCAGATGGTCTTATATACATATGTAAGTGGAAAACTTGAAGAAGCAATAGCACATGGGACCCAGCTGTGATCTCATCAGATGCTCTACAGGGATGCTGTCTAGCTTGTAAAGTTTATTTTTCCTTCTTTCTCTTCCAGTTCAAAGGCCCTGGTAAATGTTTTCCATCTTTTATCCTCTTCTCCCCATCATATTTAATCTTCCCTTGCCTCTTCTTTCCTAGATCTCCTTTATAAGAATATGGTCACTGGTCAGCTTGGTTATACCTTTATTTCTCCTGTTTAGTGGCAATACTTTTGAGCTCTTAAACTTCAGTCTGTCTTCAGTGGCCACAAGGAAGATATCTTCTTTGTTCCCTACTCTGACCATCTCTGTGTCTTATTAGAGTGGTTTTTTTTTTGATTGCTTGGAAGGTATTTGAGACTGTCTGAGGCCTCTGCCACACACTCATGCTATTGCTTGATCTGGAAGGAGCCAGCGTACAGGTCTCCCTTGTAACATAGTGGACATTGTTGCTTACACAAAAGCTCTTTTTGCAGTCTCTCTGTGAAGTCCTATCACCAAGAAGTTGAAACAACCTGAGTATCTTGTTTGTTCCCAGTGAACAGTTCTGTCAGTCAAACAGGGGGAGAAGGTAGATGTTCTCTATTTTCAGAAAGCAATGGTGACCTACACAGTCAGGGGTATTGCTCTGGTTGCTGTAATACCTCTAGGAAGTGGAAACTCAATGGCAACAACACATTATATTTCTATCCTAGAAGCAGATGGAGCTGTTGCACCCTGTTATTTTTTAAAGCAGGGACCACCAGCACTTTATTTTGAAGCACAGTCGCTTAAAGTGGAAAGCAACAAAGTCCAGTGTGTACTTAGTGCTCACTTCTAGTAAAACTCTAGCTCATAAGTTATGGAAAATGTGCGTTAGTTGTTGATGAAGGCTGCATTGTGGTAGATGCTGTATGGTCAGAAAACAATGAGTTTTTCTGCAGGAGTCTGCAGTGCTATCCCACTTGAGGACAAACTGCGGCCCGAGAGGCTTCCTGGCATTGCTGCCTGCCAGTGAAAATGGCAGCATTGGGATTCAGGGCTGGCAGAGAGACTGAAGTGTGATGGTGACTGCAGTCTGCTGCTTCCCTATGGCTGCCCTGGAGCCAGCAACAGCTGAGCCTTCTTACCAAACCCATCTATCTCCCTTTCCATTCCCAGCACAAATATGGTATTGAGAATGTAGCTGGGATTTATCTGCATCATCACAAGCATCAGGACCAATGTTAGCAAACTGTCAGAGCTTATATGTGCTGGTGGTTTCCTGTAGAGAAGACCTGGTGGTTGGAGGGCACCAGCCAGCAGGGCAGATATGGGGGGAGCTATGGAAAAAGTGTCTCAAACTGTACAGCGTTTATCTACCCTTGGCCAACATATTGATCCATTCATGAGTAAATCAGCAGGAGGATAGGCTTCAGCAAGAGCCATCACTGCCCCCCCCCCGGGGTCAAAATTATAGTGGCCTTCCAAGGGAAGCATAAGATGTTGCCTTCTCTGGTGGCCTGAGTTTTAACTTTCTCATCTTCTGTCAATAAATGGCAGCCAAAGCTTTCTCATCACTTGAGATACTCAGGATTAAATGAATCCACTTGCCATTGCAATCAATTTTAAGGCCTAAAATTTCTTAGGTGGGAAAGGTATGGTATGTACTCTAGATGTGTTTCACACGTATTGCCGTGTACTGGCGTGGAATGGGGGCTGGTGTGAAGGAGGGGTGAACACTTTCAAAGGTGCCTAAAAGACAGCTATTGCAAGGGACTGCAAACCTTACAGGCAAGGAGCAGTCGCTGGCTCTGAAGTCAATCTTGCCATGCTTCTGGCAAGACTGAAAATCTTGTGATAGCTTTTCTTTTGGTGTGTAAGGGAGGATGTGGACTAAAGTACTGGAGAAAAAAAAACAAACCACTAGGCAACAGAACAGAAGGAAGAGAGTATATTTGATTTCTGGTCTTGAGAGCACTGGTGATGGGAGGGACATTTCAAAGCAAAGACTGAAAAGGGTGTTAAATTATTTCATCTGCCTGATGTGTTTTGCCGTACATTTTTCTTACACCCTTTCAGCCAAAGAAAGAGTATGTCAGGTGACAGTTTGTATAAAACCAGGTCTCAGGAAATAACCAGAAAAGACTGAGAGAAGTCTTTAATAACAAGGATATACATAAGTACCTTTAATAGACATAGCACTAGCTGTAAAAGTGACTGCTCTTTCTGAAGACCTCAGACTGGCATATTCTGTAGCATCCTTTTGATGTGTAGATATAATCTGTCTTTGAGCAGTAATCGTGCAGCTCACACAATGGTATTAACATGGAGACCATGCAGCATGACTCTGGAAACGCGTTCTGCTGCAGCAGGTGGAGTAGCAGTTGTCTTTGAAATTGAGCTAAAGTACAAAAAGCTAGAGGTTTTTATTTTTTTGGGGGTAGGGGGTAGGGGTGCTACTGACTATAATTTTGGAAGTTCTCATGATAGCAAGGTCAAACACCTGGATCCTCTTTAGCCAAAACTTTTATCATCATGAGATAAAAATGTCGATCCATTCTTTGCAATATCAGCGTTTAGATTTTCAAAAACAATCAGTTATTTCTGGTGCCCCAGTTTCTAGTTTCCTAGTTTTTTTTCCACTATAGAGACCTATTTTTGCAAAGAGAAACGTCAGAAATCAAGCCTCTTCAATGAGATTTAAACTGGACACACGAAATCCCATTACTTGTGAATAATTCAGGTCCAGATAATTCTAAGGTAAATATCCACCATTTATCCATATCAGAATCAGTTAATACCAGAGAAATATCCATTCGTTAATGATTTATGTGTAGGAGAAAGGAAGGAATAAGCTATTCATCGTTTTAACATTGGACAGAAAGTGATGACATTAAACTCAATGGCTTACCTTAAATATGAAGAGCAGCTTTCTAGTAGTAAGATGATTAGCACTTGAATGGTTTATTGGGAGTCTGGGCAACCTCTGCTATCTGAAGGTTTTGTGAAAAGCTTAAGATACCTGCTGGGAATGATCTGTTAGACCTGGTCCAGCTTTGCAGAAAATCGACTAGGTGAGATCACAAGGTCTTTTTCAGCCTCATTTTCTATCATTCTGTTGATGTATTTCATGCTATATGATGCACATATTCTGAAGATCATGTATATGATTTAATAGATGTAACTGGTTCTATTCTCACATATATCAACACAGACCAATTTATATTAATAGTTCACAGATGTGGCCTGCTGGCTGAGTAGTTTCATATTTGGATTTCTAATTTTTGACACTGTGGAATGAAAAGCTAATCAGGCTAATAATAATGAATCTGCCAGGTTGAAGAGCAGAGCAGATGCAGAGGTTTTGCTAAAGAATCCACTCTTCCTTTTCAGCTCCAGGAAAAGTCTGCGACGAGGCCACAAGGTGGCAGATGAGCTGCAAAGATTAGAGATTAATAGCTGCAAAATGGAAAAATAGATTGCAAGTGACAAATTTTTTAAAAAAAAAGTATTAAGGATAGAGGCATTACTGTGCTTTTGTGTGCTTTTATAAAAAAAACAACAGTGCTTCCTATCACATAATAAAGTAAATTAAACAACCCCATCCCTATTGCAATAGCTTTGAATTTTAATAGTTCTCAACATTAACTACCTCAATCATGGCCAGTTTTGGGGTAGGGTCCTTGTCTTGGGCATTATTCCAGAAAATTTACTCTGGCATTCCATCAATGTTCAGACTGAATCAGTTCAAACATGAATTAATTTTTATCTGATTCTTTGGAACTATAGTGAAGAAAAACAAGAGTTTCCTTGAGACTGGAACATAGCATATACATTGTGTGTTTGTTCTGGAGTATTGGTTTAAATGCCTACACATATATTTGATGCTTGTAGCAGAATAAAGTGGAGTAATAGAAATTTGACAGCACTTGTTGTCTGCAGTTCAGAACCAATAATCAGAAATAGAGAGCAGGGGATCCCAGTTCTGCTTTGAGCAGTTCATCCAGTGTCTGGTAAACCATTCTCCTGATGGTTCAACAGTATATTTTTTTCTGGAACTACAAAAAGTCTGTTTTGCATAACTTACAACCAACCTCAAAAAAAAGCCTCTTGAATGTCTGTGATTTTCCTTTTGGGGTGGACTAAATTATAGGTACTATCTGAACCTCTCCCAACCTCAACAAACATGAAGCAGATAGGAAAAATCCTGAGCAAGCTCTAATTAATCTCATTCTTTCTCAATATACACAAGCTAAACCCCATTCTGTCACTGTGAGCATGTGCCTGGTCAGTGTCCTCTGTCCCTGGCTATCGTGGGGATGAGACCATGAGGCTCCTGCATGCCATGCTGTGTGTACTGTCACAAGGATGCTCAGATGCTGAGAGTTCCAAAGAGTCTGTTTTAGCCCACCCCCAGGGATCAGCATCCTGAAGCTGCCACAGGGGTGAACAGCCAGCACTGCTCTGGACGTTTTGCCTGAGCACTAGCCCATGGCCAGATCAGGTCCAACCAACCTCTGATAGACTTGGCAGACTGATGGACTTGAAAGTCTGTGGAGCAGGCAACACTGCAGATATCCTGGCCCCTTGACACTACCAGGCTGACAATCTCTCCCTGTCTTACTTGATTGATTTAAAGAAGACCAAGTTCTTCTATGAGGTTGATCATGTTCTTGTAAGAGCCATTTGAAGCACCGAGTAGCTTTCAGGCAGTGACAGCCCCTCGCTAGCAGTAATAAACCTAATCAGAACAAAGACATGCTGCTTGTTAATGGAAACATTAATAACGCTTGCATTGCTTTTGCAATTTTAAATAATTTGACTGAATAATTAAACAGCAATTTATTCTTCTTGTTTTGAAAGCAGTCCTCTCGCTCTTCACCTTGTTTTTGTTATGCTGTTTATCTTCCTGTGTTTGATCTTATGTTTGCTATAAGAAAGATATACTGAAGTACTTTTAGAATGCAATAGATAAATGGATTTACTGCCTGTGGTGTTATGAAAGGCTTTGCAATTATGAGTGAATCTTTTGTAATAAATAATTCAGTCAGTATTAATTAAAAATTCCTGTTTAGTAATTGTAGGGTTCCATATCTTCCATTTATTAGTTTTCCTTCTATTACAATAGTCTCTCATAAGTTATTGTCATTAAAAGAAGTTTCCAAATCTATTCCAGAGCGATCTGGTGACAGAGTGGCTGAAACAAGATTCCTGTCAATGTATTTTTAAAGGTTTCTCCTGTTTCAGTTACTTTTCTTTCCTCATTGAAAAAGAAGAGCCAAATTTTTGGATTGCAAAAGAGAAATGTTCATAGTGCTTCTTGCTGTATAGATGGCTATGCTGGTTTATAAGAAAAGTAAAGAAATTAATCAGAATTCAACAAAATCAAAAATGCTTTTATGCTTTCTCTATTTCAAAGGGCAAGTACAAATTACTAATTTTTTCCTGTCAGCGAATCCAGCTTGTTATAGTTAGAGAAGGAAGGAAAAAAGATGCTATGAGATTTCTGCAGTATCTAAACTGAACAACAAAGTTCCTAGTGTCATGATGATGTGAGCATTTGTAGCTTTGGGGGAGTCAAGGGCATTCAGTGCATCTCAGGTGTGGGCACAAGTTAAGGAAGCATTAACAGAAGAGTCTAATGGCTCCTTGCTGGAACTGGCACAGCAGAAACTAGAAGTGCTGATATTATTTAAGCTGCAGTACTTACACTAATGAGATAAAATAATTTGATTCAGGTAGTTCTTATTCACACTTCTCCTTTGCACTTCCCGATTTATCTTGGTTGGTTATTTTTGTCCCTAAACAGCATTTCCGACAAAGCCTCATCACTGCAAAGATTGTGGTTTTCATAGCTACCACAAACCTTGTAAAAATCAAGTGCTCTTTTTAATCAGCTCTTTTCATAGAATAGAATCATAGAATCATGGAATAATTTAGGTTGGAAAACACCTTTAAGATCATCAAGTCCAGTTTTTAACCCAGAACTGCCAAATCTACCACTAAACCATGTCCCTCAGCACCACATCTACATGTCCTTTAAATACCTCAAGGCACGATGACTCTACCACTTCTCTGGGCAGCCTGCTCCAGTGCT
Source organism: Merops nubicus (assembly GCF_000691845.1). Taxonomy (NCBI): domain Eukaryota; kingdom Metazoa; phylum Chordata; class Aves; order Coraciiformes; family Meropidae; genus Merops; species Merops nubicus. The sequence continues at coordinate 30,021 of NW_008602106.1, forward strand.
TGACAACCCTTTTGGTGAAGAAAATTTTCCTAATATCTAACCTAAAACTCCCCTGGCACAACTCGAGGCCATTTCTTCTTGTCCTATCACTTGCTATTCGGGAAAACAGACCAACCCCCACTTTGCCTCATCTGCCTCTCAGGTAGGTGTAGAGAACGATAAGGTTCCCCATGAGTCACCTTTTCTCCAGGCTAAACAACCCCAGCCACTCCACTGTTCTCTAGACCCTTCACCAGCTTAGTTGCTCTTCTCTGGACCTGCTCCAGTACCTCAATGACATTCTTACACTGACTGGCCCCAAACTGAACCCAGTATTTGAGGTGTAGCCTCACCAGTGTCAAGTGCAGGGGGCAACCCCTTCCCTAGTCCTGCTGGCTGCACTATTTCTGATACAAGCAAGGATGCTGTTTGCCTTCTTGGCTACCTGGGCACACTCCCAGGTTGATCAACAGTCCCAGGTCCTTTCATGTCAGGCAAAGGACCAAAATTTTCACTGATGTAGGGTATGTGTAACTTTCCTTTGCTTTCTTCTTTCTGGATAATTCCTTATTTTGCACTCAATGAGGTTTCATCCAGGTAGGAGCTGGAAAGGCTCTACACAATGGCTCAATGGGGCATTGATGTACAATACTGATAAGGCATTTCCAATAGCTGAATCAGTATTGTATGGGTTTTTCTTTTCATGTCCTACCTACACTAGAGACCCAAAATTTTGATATTGATCTTTTAAAATGAACGCACTAGGTTTTGACATTCAGTGAATTGTTTTCTTAGGAGAGAATGACATATATTATTAGCTTTATTGACCCCATCACTTTGAGTATTTAAAAGTTATCAGCAGAGAAATGGAAGCTGAGAAGATACAAGGAGTGCACAGTTTGTTAAGCCTTCTAGACATTCTCAGTCTCTTGAATTGCATTTCAAACTTTGTCTGACATCCTGAATGAAGTCGGTAATCTTTTGGAAAAGCTCAAACAGTGAGTCCCTGTGCACAGGGGTTACTTGCAGAGATCTCTACATCTGAACTCATCATCCTTGCCTTCCTTTATAGGCACTAGAGTCAAAACACGGC
>NW_008602106.1:31239-36198 GCF_000691845.1 Merops nubicus
ATTAGGACATCACCACCAGGTGCCCCTGCCTTTGTCATTAACATCTTGTCCTGCCTCCAATTTAACAGCATAAAAGCTGGCTCTGCTAGTGGTGGTGTTGGAGAGGTTTATCTATGTAGTAGGTGTGCTGTGTTAGGCTTCCAGTTATTGGAAGGGCTTCCTGACTCTGCAATTAGAGTTCTCAGCAATGGGGGGATAAGATCAAGACCAGGAGAGAAGGAAGGTAATGTATAGAAAGAAAAATCTCCTTGGCAATTACTATGTGCTTGGAATTGGACTGATGGCCTGGTTTCTTCTGTCCCCCATGACTTGGTTTCTGGTTTGGCTCATTCCTTTCTTTGCTGCACTGTGTACTGTGAGTGAATGCATCAATCAATCTATCCTTCTGGTGGTCAGCCATCTCATATCTTTCCTATGCACTTTGGAATGGGGTGGTAAAGTCTTTCCTGTACAGATACTACTAATGGCCTTGTCCTTCCTACTGGGACAAGTAGTCAGCAAAAGACCATCCTAAAATAATTTAAATTATTTGCATCTTTGAAGCAACTGATTCTTTCTGCTGGCCATAGAGAGACACTGAGGTGTTAGCTTGGTAGCTGACATAATTTTTGTGAATGTTTAAAGTGAGATGAGATCCTACCCACACTGACTTTGTGAAACAAGGAAGGAAGATTTTATATAATATGACATTGGGATGACTTAAATGGTGTAAAGCTAGATACATTGTATGAGTCAGTGATTCTATTGTTAATGCTTCTGAAATAACTAAATCAACATCATGATTATAGTATCAGACTTTTTACATATTTATAGTCACAATACTGTGATTAACACTAATATTATGCCATAGTTACAATAGTAGTATTATGATGATGAGTTATGCTGTGATGTATTTCCTAGGTCAGAAAAATGAAGAGAAACTATCTCTGTAAGTCTGAAGTCATTACTGACTCAAAAATCTATGGTCTCTTTATAAATGAGATTTAAATGTAGTATTTATATCTTAAAACTGGCATTTATGACGTTTTGCTTAGAGTCCTATTTAGGGGATCTCAGGAAATGCATACAGTTGTTATGGAAGTGCTAATGTGATACCCCATATGAGAACTGAAACAGAAGCTTTGGTTTAGTAATAGCTGCATCTGGACATTATCTCTGTTTTATAACCTACTGTATGTTAGTTACACGCTAGAGTAAAAGGATATAATACTTTGAAGGGGAGACTCTTCTGCCACTATAGGCCTGCAATGCACAAGAAGACCTGCCTCACTGGTGGGCTTTAGAATGGAGTGGAGACAATAATAGAAGATCAGGATGATAATCATGGTTCTGTGAAATTTTGGTTGAAGACATAATGAAAACTAGGTTATTGCTAGATCTAGGTAACATCTGCATTCTTACAACTGTCTACATATAAATGAAAGCATGAATGCGGGAATCTGTGAAAGGAATCACATACTATAGCCTTGGAAACTGATACAAGTGCAACTTTGAGGAAGGCAAGGTGAAGCAGATGATGGAATGGAAACATGTTCCTCTAATCCTGACAGCCTGTACATGTCAGAATCCATTAGAGCATTTCTTGTCTCAAACTCTCACTTATCTTTCCTATAAGAAACCTACAAGAGAATACTCATTGTATATTGTAGCAGATGAAGAACTGCCAAAGTTGATTAGCCCAAGTTAGCCTTCTCTATATAGTTTTTATCGGAGTCAGGAAATTAATTTTATGTCCTTTTGTATTGTTATGTCTGTTTCTTTCAGTGACTGACAAAGTAAGAGAGGGGATTTTTACAGATGTAGGGTATGTGTAACTTTCCTTTGCTTTCTTCTCTCTGGATAGTTCTTTTTTTCCAGTCAATAATGTTTCATCCAGGTATGAGCTGGAAAAGCTCTACACAGTGACTGAGTCATTGTTGTACACCACTGGTAAGATGTTATCGACAGCTGAATCAGTAGCAAATTGGTTTTTCTTTTCACATCCTACCTACACTACAGACCAAAGATACATGTCAGTTGAAAATATGTCCATTTGATGGAAGTATTCTTATATAAATCTTTATTTTATATATCTATATTCTGTATTATTACTGCACCCAGTCCTTTGGTCAAAACCACTTCAGGCTAGTTTTTATAATACAGGAATTATAGTACAGCAATTACAGTATTCTTCACTGCAGTGTATTTGGCCACTCTTCAAATGCAGTGAATACCACTTGCAAATGACATTTACAACAGAGTTGTTCTTCTGTCACCATTGCTGGATGGAGATTCCTGGAGACAGATTTAGACCCTTTGCCTGCAGCTATGTGAAATAATTAAACTTGACTGGCACTGTCACAAGGTGTGAGTGGCAGCAAAGAACCCCATGTTTTTACTGCTAGGTTCTCTTAGCTTCCAAAGTAATCTGTTGGGAATGGCCAACCGTACCCACAAAATTTGTGAGGTTCTGGAAGACGTTGGTCAAAAGTGCTGTTGGGAGCACTGTGACAGTGCATCAGGATGAAGAAGATTTCAAAGTCTGGGAACATTGCCTGGCATTTTTCAGTTTAGTAGTAGATACAGATTTTGCAATAACAAGAGTTACATATATTTTGATATTACAAATGCCAGTACTCAAAAAGCTACCTCTGTCAGCAAAGCTTAAAGAGTTATGTACCAGTTATATATGCTGCCAGTAAAAAACCCTAGGTTTTATAGTCTCTGAAGCTGAGCATTAGAAGAATACATGATTCAAAAAATCAGTAACTAAATGTTCTATTAAATATTACCCCTTTTAGACAAATGCCTGTAAAAGTCAGAGTTCACATCATTCCTCAGCTGCCTCCATACACAGATACAGCTCCCTTCCTTCAGACATTGTGGCTATTGGTGGGAATTGCACCCATGACCTTCAATACCAACAGAGTAAGACCTAAAAGTTGGTGGAAATTGAACTCATGACCTTCAATACCAAAAGAGCAATATCTGAGCCAAAAATGTAAGCCCTTTATCTGTAAGAAACCAGTGGGCTATTACAGACACTGAGACTCACTATTAGATGAAGACATGATTATACAGTAAGCCAGTGTATTATTACACTTTCATTTCCTCTGCTGAAAGGTCCATTATCCTCTCTGTGAGTGTGATCTAATGTCTGTTGAAGTCAGTGTGAGTTTTTCATTGAGTTTAATCGGATCTGAATCATGATCTAAATGTGTGAACCTGTTCATACCAGCTAGAATTAAACAAGATATAAGAAGTACGAAGAGGTGATCTTTAAATATCTATATTTTTCTCAATAAATACATCTATTTTCCATGTAAACACTGTTTTGGACATAACAGAATAGCATCTGAAGGTGATAAAACAATATGAGAAGGAATACAGCCTAAATTTAATCAATGGGTTGTAAAGGGCAATTTGGGTAAAACTGATAGAAAGATAAAGGAGATTGGTGGATAAAAAGGAAAAGAGGAAATGGCAATTCTCAAGAGTAACCTTCCCAAAGAGGGGAAATGGATGCTGTTTCGTGGTAGGTGGCGTTTTTCTAATCCTGGACCATGTGAAATGGGCCCTGAAGTCTGAATGTTTAATCATTTGAAAGTGCTGCCTAAGGACAGCGCTCTTATAAGGACAAGAATGGGGCTTTAAAGAAGTTTTATATGGCAGGATAGGGCTGTCAGTCATCTTCAAGTACTTAACCTGAATTTGTGAGGTCTACTTATACTACTGTGTATAAGAATGGTCCCAATGGACAAAGCAAAAGCAAAGGTTTATCTAGCATGTTGTCCTATGGCTGATACTCAATAGGTGCTAACATTCAGCAAACACTTAGGAGACCAACAGAAACTGTATATAGAGCTGTCCTGTGGTATGCACCCCTTAGCTTCTGTTACTCAGCAGTTTAGGAAATTTCTGAGCCATAGGTCTCTTAAGTACTGTTATGTTTAACAACCAGGCTCAGTTCTCCCCTCTGGTGTTCTAGTTAAATTTTCCAGCAGAGCAGAAGATTTTCTAATGTATTTATTTCTTCACAAGTCCAGCTTATTTGAATATATTATTGTGGCAATTCAGTGATGAGCAACTAAGTTAGACTCTAAAAGGAGCTGTAAATGCTGCAGTTCTGCCTACACCTCGAATCACCCCACTTTCACCTACTGGTATAACTGCACAATTACAAATCTTTATTGTGACAGCCAAAACTTCAATTTCCACCAGTAGAAATTACCCCTGCTGGAAAACAGGCATAGATATTATCCTGTAAACTGTAGTTGATTGCCATAAAGAGTCCGTCCAAATGGAACTGCAGCTGTAATGCTACAGCAGTAGATGGATCAGTTTAAATCTATAGTATAGACTATAAATCAGTAAACATTCTCAGTAGACTAGCTATTCCAGCCACAATTATTTATTGTGGTGGAGATTAACATACATTTGATGTATGTTTATAAAAGTCAACAGAATATACCAACTGAGAGAGCACTGCATGGCATATGGCTGTGGCGTGCATACTGCTGGGATCAAATTCTTCTTTGCATCAAGCTCATAGAAATACTGACATATCTAAAATCTTCTGTAGTTTGTCATTGTCAATAGAGAAATCACCTGGCCAGTACTATGCTCTCTGTAAATAAAGGAAAACTATCATAAATCAGCCACTCAGTTTTTAAATAAAAAAATGCATCTTAGTAATAACACAGTGCTGACAACTTTGAGCTCTCTGAAGGACTCACAGAGACTTAATTCAAAACCCTCTACAGAAAGTAGAAATAACTTTCAGGGATTTGGGACCAGGCTTTCTGAATTTCCCTAACCTCCCCTGCGTCTTCCAGTCAGCTGGCATCAACATCAATTACTGTGCATACTGCAGGAAATGAGAATGCTTTTCATACTGTATTATTGGCCTATAAATCATATTTTGATCAGCTGAACCTGGAAACTCAAAAGGGAGGCCAAATCATGTGTTATGTAGCAGGA
>NW_008602106.1:36229-69289 GCF_000691845.1 Merops nubicus
AAATGGGAAACACTGTAGTTTGTGTCTCCTCTACTTTGTGCTACCAGAGTAAGGGAGTGGCTAAGGCAGAAGCTCACAGCCATGTCTCTGAGTGTCCTTGTGTTTCCAGGGGTCCTGCCAGAAGACACGTGTCTGAAGATGGGGCTCCATCCTGTAACTTGCCTCTTTCCCACCATTATCCTATCACATGATTGGTGTGGACCCCTCTTCATCACTTGGTTTGAGGAGGCAAAAGTGTTGTGGTTTAAGCCCACCCAGCTTGCAACAAAGCAACCATGCACTTCTATCCCTCCAGGGTGGGATGGGGAGGAGATAATACAACAAAAGTCTTGAGGCTTAGGACAAAGGACAGGGGGGATTACTCACCAATTAAGGTCACAAGCAAAAGACACTTGAGTTGGGGAAACAAAATCAATTTAAGCAGCAAAACCATCATCAATTTACTGTCTTAATCGGAGTAGGGCAGTGAAAAATAACAATCTAATCTTAAAATTGTCTTACCTCCACCCCTGCTCTCTTCCTGGGCTTGTCTCTGCTCCTGATTCTCTACATTCTCGTTGGCAGGGAATGGGGGTTATGGTCAGTCCATCCCATGTTCTTTCTGCTGCTATTTCCTCCTCAGGGTCCTCACAGTCCCCTCCTGCTGCAACATGCTGTCACTTCCAGGGTAGACAGTCCTCCATGAACTTCTCCAGCTGGTGTGGTTCTCTTCTCAGGGCAGAGTCCTCCCAGGGTCAGACTGCTCCAGCACAGGCTTCCCTCAGTCACAGCCTCCTCCAGGTGCAGTCCCCTGCTCTGGTGTGGGGTCTTCCACAGGCCGCAGACAGGATTCTGCCCCACTGTTGCTCTCCATGATCCACAGGGGACCTCTCTGTCATCTCACCACAGACCTCAGGCTGCTTCAGCATGCCTCCCCCCTTCCTCACTGGCCTCCGTGTCTGCATGGTTGTCTTTCATTCCACCTCTTTCTGAAACAAAGGAACTTATCCAACAGGTTTTCCCCTCTTAAATATGTTATTGCAGAGGCACTGATTGTCCCTTGACCAAAGGTGGGTCTGACTTGGAGCTGGGGGAGCTTCTCAAAGCCTTTTACAAGAGTCACACCAGTAGCCCCCTCCACCACTATCAAATCCTGCCAGACACAAACCCAACACGAGAAGGTAGCAAGAGGAGGCTAGAAAATGCATTATCTGGGCACATGCCATATTTTCATGGCACAAACTGTGTTGTTTTGACACCCTGAGCTACAGGATGTGTCTATTCTTCTCCACAGCATTTTCTGCTTGCCTCCAAATTGCTTGGATTGTGACACAGCTAGCTCCAGACCTGCAGATGAACATTGCTTTTTTGAGAACAGTATTGTTTCTGCTGTGGAGAACCAACCTATCAATTAAACTTTCTCTGGTAACAACGTGGCATCCCTAGGGAGCTGGTTTAGACAGGAAATGAGGACAAAAAGGAAGGAAATATAATTTAGGGCAACAGTAATTTCTTTTTGACATTACTGTTCTGGTGCACTTAGCAGAGGTGGGCAGGCTGTCTGGTAGAATTCACATTTGACCCAATGACCTCAGTCTGCCTTAATACCAGTGGAGACAAGTATGCACTGCTAAAGCATGACTCATCTGAAAGCAGACATCCCAGTCAGATGGAGCCCCCAGAAGTGCCTGTTTCTTGACACTGATACCATAGGTCAGATATAAGTGCTCACATCAGAGATAGAAAGATGGGAGGTGTGAAGCCTTCTGTAGAAACACTGCACTCAGCTCAGAAAAGCACTTTCTGCCTGTGCTTCCACCAAATATAAAAGAAGCCAATCAATTACATGATTAAAACTTTTGAGCAGAAAATATCTTACCAACATGCTGGTGTAGGTACAAGTCTTGAAATAGCACTAAAGGCTCTCAGTAGCATCAGAAGAGAAATAATAGCCATTTATGTATCTTATTCTCTTTGAGCTAATATCTGATTTCTGGTAAGATGTGGATGCTCAGCATTTTACTGTATGGAAACTCAACCTCTACACTGAGATCTGTCACAGAATCTGTGAAATACTACTGACATTAAAAAAATGTTAAAATAAAGAAGGGTAATTTGGCCACCTTTTAACTATTCTGGGTGAAATTAATTTTTATCAGTTTAGAGGATTATGTTTCCACATGAACTTTTATTGGCTGCAACATCTTTATTACTGAAATGAAATAGGGTCTGGTTTTCTGGTTCTTATTTTGGTTTTGCAGAGATATTTAATTTTATTATATTGTTTGATCTTGTCTAAGTGCAGCTGTTAATCAGTTCCTTTCTACATCTTCCTTTCTTTCTCTGTCTTTTCTGGAAAATTATTTCTGCCATTAAGACTAAACTCTGCTAGTCTCAGTGAAAATCATCTTGCCCATTGCTATCATAAGAAAACTTTCCATACTTTCCAGAAACCCAGACATTTTCTGTATGACCTACATTTGTCAGGTAGCTGAAGGAAGCTCTTGGTGGTTTTGGGCAGCCTTGTTACACTTGCTTATGTTCTTTGTTTTAGTTTCACTGGTCATTAGCCCCACGAACAATTTGCACAGGATTACTGAGGTTTTAGACCTTCCTGCTTTAGTTACTTATATAAAATATCAGGCATCATGATTATTTTTTTTTTTTACATCACACTGATGTAAATGAGAGCTGTCAACAGGGACAGTTGTAAGAACTTCCATTTTGTATTTCTGTTCATATACATTTTTTTCCTGCGTTCAACCTAGTCTCAATCTTTCTGAATGTCAAAGATTTTCTAAATGTTTTTTTCTGTCTTTGTTTATGCAAAAATAAAAATAACCTGCTGGAAAAAAATAATAGGTATTTATTCTATATAAATAGAAAGTTAGTTTGTTGTTTTCCAGGTTGCTAGCTCTTGATTGCCACACAGTATAGAAATATATTACCAATTTTTGGAGAAAATCAAGGAACATGAATCAACAAGGAGGATGAAAAGAAAACTGATGTTGGACTAATCTGTTCTTTCAATATCTGTAATTGGACATTGCAAAAATCCTAATTTATTTTTACACCACCATAGGTGTAAGAAAGGTAAAAACAGAGTTAAATTAGCCATTGTATATCTCTGTAACATGCTATGTGCATCTGTAACTTCTATGAAAACAGCAATGTTCAACATATACAGAAGAACTGAAAGGTACAGTTGAGAGTCTGATGTCCTGAACTGGATTAGATTCAAAGGAGATAATGAGATGATATAGAGGATCAGAAGATACTCTAAAATTGTTCATTTCCTATTTATTTTAGGTCTATAAGTATCCTCAAATGGCATTGTTAGTGGATAGACAGTCAGTCTATATCATCATCAGGTTATAGTTTTGTCCTTTGTGAACCTCATAAGCCATTGTAACTGTCTAAAGGCTTCATGAACTGCTGGAGTTTGTGGGGATTTTTTTGTTGTTTGTTTTGCTCATGATGTAATTTCAGCAGACAGGATATAGATAGCCGGACTTTCAAGCTTGCCTTTCAAATGAGTTTGTATTTTTCTCTACCACCTCTGTGTTGGCCTTTGTATAGTACTGAAATTCTCTTGTACATTTGGGGGTTTTCATGCACTACTCATGGAGGACTGCGTTAAGCCATAGTGCACTTCAGAAAGATCAGAACTTTCAATGTTACAGACCACACTTTAACTAATTTTATGGTGTTAAACATAAGCTGGACAACTGGGGAGATGGAGAAATAACCTCAGGAAATCATCTCCACTCTCCAGGTCCATGCTGTAACTGTCCCCTAGCAGGAGAGGAGAGGAGCAGGACCCCAGTGCAGTGTATCAGTCCTGCATGGTGGGGGAAACAGGACTCCCTCTGCCCAGCTCCGGACACATTAGTTCAGATGAAACACTGAGCTCACAAGGCAACACCAATCCTCTTTATTTGGTCTATTCAGAGGTGTGCACAACTGGGTCTACTATGAATGTGAGGCAGCTATTTTCTCCTCATTTTGGTTGATTTCAGCATATTGATCATCAGCTTATAGACTCTTGCTGTATCATGGTTCATGCACATAATATGCTCTTGCAGCTAAGAATTGGGTCTAAAAGGAGGAATTACTGCATCAGCTCAGTGGCATTGCTTCTTATGTAGCTGTATTTTTCTTGTCCTTATCAGTTCATTTCCCTCCAGAAGCTTAACATACTGAGCAAGTCTTCAAGTCTGAAAATCTCAACTGTTTGTAAAATGCAGCTTAACAAACTGTGAAACTCCCGACAGTACAGAAACAATATTAACAGTATGATTAGAGCTATTGGAGCCTGATTGTTAATTGGATTTTTACAAATGAAGCACATGGACCATTAAAAGGACATCAAACATGGTGACATGCAGTAGGGACAGCAGGCTTTGGCAAAGAGAAATTGTTTAAGGCCATATGATGACTGGAAGTAGTAGCTGTTAACACCAAATTTCACTCTAATGGGATGCTCTTTGGTGTCTAGCTAATTTTCCTTCTCATCTTATTGTGCTGGTTTAATGTGTGGGTTGGTGTGTGTTTGTTTTCTCTTTGGATTTGTCACTGTCAGATGTGAGCACTCTTGCCCTGACAGTCTCCTGACAGGTTTTCTGTTTGCTTGTTTGTGCAGCCATTTCTTAGCTAAGCCACTGACACAGGCCAGAAGACACATCAGTCCTTTTTAGCTTGGTGGGAATGCTCCAGTGCACATGAGAGCCCCCTGCTACTCTTTATTATCCAGCTTGTTTTTCCTTTCTGTTCCACTACGGGTACCTGCAGAGCCACTTTGGAGACCTGTTTGAAATACCTGTTGTTCTGCACCCAAACTGCTTTTCTCATTTATCCTTCTTGGAGCAGAAGCAATTCCACCAAACTGACAGGGCATAAACAAAATCAGGTACAAAGCCTCAGTGAAGAGTTTCTCTACATACACCAACGTGGTATATAAGTACTCTAAGAATTGGTTCTGGAAACCTTTCAGCTTCCATTTCTTAAGTGTTTATGACTAATTTCAGGATAGACTTATTTTTCTAGTATTTAGTTTCTGGAGGAGTTCTGCACTGTGCAGTGTTTGGCACTAGGCCACTAGTGGCAGCTTCTGGGTGTCCTGAGGTCCTGCCTCCCTGTTTCCCACATCAGTGCCATAGTTCCAGTGCTGGGTCTTGCCTGCAGCTCCTCATGGAGGCTTTTTCCCTCTCAAAGGGGCAGGTCAGGTGCATGTTACAAACTCACACCTTTTCCTAAGAACTTACCCTCAGTTTGGGGTGTAGCTATGATAGGCACCCTAGCTTAGGGACTTGGAAATCCCCAGAGTTTACCTGCTTTTTCCAAAGTATACTGGTCATGCACTGACAGCAACAACCAGTGACCACGCTACCCCTTCTTCAGAGCAGCTCATGTGACTTTGCCTGGTCATGCAGCTCACTGCAACACTAGATGAAGTACATTCCATTATTCAGAACCTTCTGGTACACAGTTATACTGCTGCTGAGAGGGTGCATAGATGGGTCCATGACCCCGTAACCTGAAGTTTAAAGTATTAAAGATACAGTTCCTCTTTGTGTATATCTGACCCCTTGTTTATACATTATATAGTGATGGGAAAATAACCCCAATGGTTCTCATCAAGCATCTGTTGTCTTTTTTTGTTGCTTAATTACTTTATCCATACTCCTAGCACAGAAACTAACTCCAGACTTTAGCAACACCAGGTATTCTATTACTATGTATTTTTAAATACTGTCTTTGAACATTTTCCCAGTCTACTCATCCTCCTCCATGCAAGTACCACATCTTGTGCAGACCTTTGTTAGTCCTCTGATAGACAACGGGAAGCCTGCTCATTAGTGCTGTATTTAATTGTTTATCAGACACACTCTCAAGCATTCCATCTTTTGGGTTGCACAGCCACTATTCTTGAACTTCACCTCTTTTCAGGCCTTTCCAGCATTCCTTCAGATCTTTCCTGGATAGAGGAATACTCAAAAGTTTTTTTTAAGGGCATGATGCTGGTAAAAGAGTGAAGAGGGGAGGGATGCTCTCTTCTAGTTTTGTCCCAAATAAGTGAGGCACTTCTGGCGCTCATGGAAATGTCCTTTTAGCTTGGTTTACCCTTCTTTAGCAGCATATGTTGTATTTTTCTCTCCAGTGGGATCTGCCTGCATGCAGCCCTGTCTGTATGCAGCCAGGTGCAGATCCAGTGCAGGTAGTTTTGAGAACTGACCAAATGCCTATGTGCTTGTGCAATCCATAGGAAGCAAGATAATCAAGTACTGCTTTGGGGGAAGGGGCTGTCAGTTTGGTAGGTAGGTTTGCTTGAAAAAATTAGACTGAATCAATTCATACAAATAATTTGTCAATCAGCTGCTACAGCTATATATCTTCAAGAAGTTTGGGAGTCATTGGTGTCCCTCAGAGACAAACCTACAGCAGACACATGGTGTGGTAACAGCATCCATCTTCACACAAACCTTGATATTGCTGCTGATATTGTGAGCAGAAGTCTTTACCCACAATGAAACCCTCTGACATAAAGGTTTCCAAGCTGGTCAGAGCCATCTGCAGGCAAGTAACTTTATTTCTAGCATAGTGGCCTATGTTCTATAGGGTTAGAAATTACTTTGATAACAGACTTGCTTTCAGTAAAGACTAAATGATATTTCTTTCCTGTTGGTAGGATTAATACATCTTATGTATTCTAAACACTGTCTCTCAGGATGTCTGGCTTGAATTTGGGGTAATGGAAATTATTTTTCCTCCTTCCTGCTTACAATACTCTTCAGCTGATGAAGAAATAGCTTTTCACAGGAGACATCACACTTTGCAATGCTTCAATCTTTGTAACCTGGGATATCTGACGTTTATAATTACTTCTACTTATTTCTTATAGCAGACCTTTCTAACCCTAAGAATTTATTGATATAATTGTGTTTTCCCCTTGTTAGGCAAATGATATCCTGTAAAGTGTCTTGAGCAAAATTAATTGCTACATCTTTTATTGATCTGTTTGTTTCATACAATTGATTTACCTTTTATTACTGATTGTCTGATGGTGTTCACAATACAAACTGATAGATAATTCTTTTTCAATGCATCACAAAAGAAATTGCCCACCAAAATCTTTTTATTTGCAATAGCTGTTTAACTGATAAATAAAGGAGATCTGTCAAAAGGAATAAAAAGAAATTTTTTGCAACAGGGCGAGATAATTCCTGAGACTTAAATCTGCTTTCTCTGGTCGTGGACAGACTTTTCCCTATGGAAAATACCTTTTTTGCTAAAATACACTTCTCTTTAATCATCAAGTTCATTAAAAATTATGGAGAAGGAATGATGGACAATGATTGCAGAATGATGCAGGATGTGAAGCTTTTCACTTTTCTCTGAAATCACCTTGTGTAATGCCACTTCCTGAGGATATCCAAATTCATAGCTGGTTGCAAATTACATTGTTGAAAGACACAATTAGAAGGTGAAGCCCATTGATTGTTCTGTTGTGTTTAGTCAATCTTTTGCAAGCCATCTGTGTGAAGAAAATGGAGTGACTGAGTACGTCACCCACAGTGTTTAAAGGCAGCTGTTGTTTGACCTAAATATGGCATGTCCTAGTGTGATGCTATCAGTCTGATAACTACAGTAGCACTATGTTCCTTTGTAGTGCATCATAAATAAAAGAGGATTTGGAGTCTAGTCTAATGGTATTTAGCTCCAGTTCTACTTGTCTTGCAGCAGCTTGAAGGAGAAGGCAAATGCCAGTCCTACACAGACACATCTTGGTGGCTTTCAGCCACTGTGCCACTGGGTCTGTACGAATTACCCAAATGATCCACAGTCCATATTCATTAATTGCTTTCTAGAAGATTTGTTAATTATGACAACTCTTTGTCATTTGTTTACCTATGCCTTGTGTCCACCTGTGTATGTGAAATTTCTAAATTGCTCCTTACCCTCACTGAAAGGTGTCAAGGGATCTACCAACCTGGAGAAGCAAGGCAGAGCTACTTGAAGAAGCTGGAGAGTCACTTGATCTTTTTCTCTCTAATCATCTCCAGGATTGTCTTTTAAAGGCAGAAGATACCAAACACATATAGAAATGTACAAAATTTTTCAAAAGTAAAAGTCTTAGGGAAATATAAAAAAAGGCAAAGCCTGGAGTATCAGGGTGCAATAGGGATTCAGCTGTGAGATGTTCTTCTACCTGATGTTTTGTGCCAGTCTTGTCATGGGGGAAAGAATGAGTTTGGACTCCATTTGCTTGTGAGCATTTTAATTCACTGCTCCTGAGCAGCAGGCTTGGATAACATGTTGGTAATTTCTACTGCCTCTACACAAGAACAAAAGGTGTTTGTGCTTAGTTCTCAAACTGTTGGTCATTTTCCCATTCATAGATCATCACAGGGAACTAGAATTCAGGTGCTAAGTACTAGGTACTATTTACATGTGATTTTAAGGGAGGTTTGGGAAGTCAAGAGGGGGTTATGCTCTCCATAAAAACATACCTTGAGAGTCAGGACCCCAAAACAACTTTCTCATGCTGAAGATAATAGTAATTTCTGCTTTCTTTTTTGCGTGAGTGGAGGCAGGACATAAGAAAGCTGCATAGACAGGAGTTACTGAAGGTAAGAAATGATGAAATGATCAGAATCGAGCCCTTTGATTATTCTCTGTTGCTGTGTTCTAAGCTGCTACTTCTTTTTGTCAAAAAATGCAGAGCAATATTAATTTGTCTTACAGAAACCACATGTCCTTGTTAAACAGACTCCTGCACCTGGCCCATCACTCCTCCAGCTCTCCTGTGCAATCCCATTCTCTAATTACCAGCCACACTGACCTTCCAGTGCTTGGTGCAAAATGCTGAAGAATGACCAAGAGCAATGTTTTAATAACTTCACTAGAATGTTAAAATATGGGAAAAGAGCTACTTTATTGTGTGGATCAGCTGGTACCCATTCCAATGGGATTTACCGATAAACTTTTTTGCTTATGGCTTGAGGATGAGTCTTAATTGATCCCAAGAGGATAGCCCAACTAATCTCTGAACAAAACGTAATTATGATAAGTATTTTGGAAAATTTAATTATTCCACCCCTGGGATCTTGCAGCCTTTAGGAGAGATCAGCTTCTTACCAGATTTATTTGGACTAGTGATTTGTAAAGGGACAAATATTATACAACTCCCATCATAAAATCACCTTAATTTTGGTCTCATTAAAAAAATTAATGAAGGGATATATTCTTTACTCCAAATGACACGGTTGTGTGGGCCAAGACCCAGGCCCTTGAAGGCACACAATTGTCCAGCTAGGAATTAGACATCTAGCGCTCACTGATTTTGATGTAATTATTAACTGAACCACCTTTGTGGGTCTCAGACTAAATCCTAGTGGGAATCTGGGCTTCCAAGAGACACTTGCAAGCACCAGCTGGCAGATGTGATGCTGTGTAAATGCTGATGTTACACAGCAGTGACTGAGATACCGAGCGAGTGACTCTGGCACAGTTGTTGCTGGCTGATAAACGTGGAAGACAAGTGGTTTGGGCAGCAGAGGTAGAAAGCAGAGCAATGTCAGCGCAGTCAGACAGAGAAGAGTAATGATTTTACACAAGGGAAGCAAAGACCATATCTTAACTTTTTTAAGTGTTAGAAGAAATTTGCCATAGTTCATGATTGCTCGAGTGTATTCACAAACATCCCCTGAATGGCATCTATATTTTGTGGGGATTTGGACATCCTCTCGAGCATCTGACAGAAATATATTGAGGCAAAGATCAGAGGCAGAGAGGTTATATATTAGAGTAATCTTGCTCACTCAGGTAATATTTGGATTTTGACTTCCAGAGCTATAGCTGGAAGTGTGATCCCACAAAAACTAATTAATTTTTCCAATGAAGGGTGTCTGGAACAGTATATTCTTGGTTTATTTTAAGAGGGATCTCTCAGTGAAGAATCTGATTTCTGACCCTAGGCTTCAGGAGAGACAGTGTAGAAATATTTTCAGGAAAAAAAAAAGTTTACAAGAAAAACCTTTAAAATGCAAAATAAAATAAACAAAAAAACTCACCAAAACAACAACTACAGCAACAAACCAAAACCAACCAAACCACAGAATAAAACTTAAAAAAAAGAGAATTTTTTTTTTCCTACTAAATACAAATGAGCACTCAGTCTTTCTGTCTGTAGTAAAACAGTTGAAATAATGGACAGAAGCTGTGTTGGTGTCCCATGAAAATGTGTCCTTTAGTTAAACAGTGTAAATATTTTTTTGTTATGAGGAAAAAAATATTAAAAATCTAGACTATTTTCTTGTTTCCTTGTAGTGTTAATAGGGAACCCTGTAGCTAAAAAAGTGCTCACTTACCAAATTCCTTTCACTACATACCTGACATAGTAATGCTTAAGAATGGAAGGAGGTTGGTGGGCATAAATTTATACAGCCTACTGTGAAGTGTGCATTTAAATGTTGTATCACTAATTTCCATCATACAAAAACTCAGGGGTTTATATCAAGAGATAATGTTGACACCAAAAAAATCATGGAGTCAAACTCTGATCCATATATAGGTGTTGATGTTCTGATACACAGAGTGCTGAAAGGAGATGTGTTTCTGCCATATCCTAATGTGAGATCCAGTTAGGAGCTGCAGATGTTGGAAGGGACAATTTGGAGCCAGATGTGGGAATCTAGCTGCTCTCTCTCATGGATACACACTGTGCTGGTGCTGATAGAGATAAACTTTGTCATCATCTGAAGGATGGAGGTGGAAACACCCTTCAGAGAAATAGGCAGCACTTCTGAATCACACAAAAATGAGCCAGTCTTCATGGATTCAGTGACTTGGGTCCAGGTTTGGGGCAAGCAGCAACTGTCTGCAGGTGGAAGGCCCTGCAATATCTGTAAGCTGTGGTGCTTATTGTGGAGAAGGTGTCCCAAGGGGTTGCACTGACAATGCCATGGCTCAGAGAATTTTAAAGATAGTTAGCTAGTAAGATGTGAGTGTACAATCACATTTGTATGACTTTTCTTTGGTATGACTTTGATACGCTTAACTGGGCAGGGCTAAAACTTCAGGAGGCTCCAACAAGAACTGCTTGCTGTGTTGTGGGCAATGTTCACACTATTAGCACTCTGGAGGGCTGTGTGGATTCTAAAATACAAATGTATGGGTTGGTGTTTCACAGATGTCTCAGTGAATTTTTGTCTTGCAAGTAGAAGATGATATTTGTCAGAAATGAATAAATTAAAGTCCAAATTCAGACTCAAATCTGGAAGTCAAGCTGGAGATCCCTTCTTATTCATCATCACTAGTAACAAGAGTTCTTTAGGTTAAGCTGCCCTTGTGCAAACCATTAGCCTTCTGTTGGACTTCTGTAGCTGGGCTCAGTGCATGATTTGCAGACAATGGAGTTATACAATTGAAAATGTAGTGTACATACATGTAAGTGCCTTCTGCTTTTGATCTACAAAGATGATGTTTTTTGGCAAGTCACCTCTTTTCCCATACAATTTTCCTTCTTCATTGTGAGGATTTCAAACAGCTTCCTCTTTCCATCTTCTCTGGGGCTTTTAATTGACACTGATATGTGGCTGTTGTTTAAATGTATGATTGACTGGATTCAGGGTTAAATATCAACTGTTAAGGAGTCTGGATTCAAAGCGGGTGGCTGTACAAAAGGCTGGCATGTGTGAGGAGGGAAATGCTGGGAAGGAGAAGATTGTATTTATTGCCTGTTTTTGTCATAAATTACTATGCAGCTTTAAAAAATAATGCTGTAAGCTTTTCAGCTCCTGATCTTATCCTTCTGTAAAAAAAAGAGCATTATTTTCCCTGATACACTGCTACAAAGAAAGAATTATGTGACGTGCCTGTGTCCACTTGCAGAGAGGGAAGGAGAATCCAGCCACCATGTCCAGAGGTTCTTGTCACATCATTGTGTTGTTTGTGCTTGAAGGCTGGTTGGTGTTCAAAATCCAGAGCTATTTCCCAAACTATACATTCCTCACCAGTAATACTCCAGTTCCCCCAGTTGCTCAGACTGTGAATGTTTCCTAATATGCATCTATATATGAAAGTTTGTAGTCTTTGAATTTATAGTACAGCTTTATAGTCCTAAAGACAAATTCTTGTTTGAAACATAGTTTGTGCTATTGAAATCAGGCAAGTCATAGTGGTTTAGAATAGAATTGAAATAAATATCCTTAGCAGAATCAATTAATGAAAGTCATAAATCTCCTGTAGGATGTTGCAGCCCAATGGATCGCCAATTTTAGGAAGCAGAAGAATCTGCCACTTGCAGATCTCCCCTACTATCTCCTGCATTACCATTTCTTGCAAGTAGAGATGGATAGCTGTGTGGCAAGGGCAGATACAGTACTGAAATCTGTGGAGCTGGTTCAGATTTGCTATGGCAAAAGTAGGATCAGAATTTTTTTTTTTTTTTATACTTTAATATGTATCTGTTCACGTGTTTGTTAGGTCTCTGCCTAAGTAGAGACTGGCCAGGAAGAGCTAGGTTTAATAAAGAGATAAAAAGAATTCTATCAGTAAACAGGAAGAAAAAAAAACTCATCTGCTTGCTGATCCATACAAAAAAGCCCATTTTTCTTTCATAACAAAACCAGGGAAGTGATTTTCATTCTGGAGGAATCTGCAGAAGCGACTTGAAAAGTGCTTCTTCCAAGGATTTTTCTCCAAGGCAGATGCACCTCGCATCCCGATGATGAGGGAGGGCTGGTGTTCTGTGCAGTCCCCGTGCTTCAGAGGAGAGTGGGGTGTATTAGTCCTGAATTACAAATGGACAAGCTGTGTTATCCTGCTACATTCAGATGAGGGTGATCAGTCTGTCCATGAATGTCAGGAGCTGGTGCTGCTGCCCATCGTTATGATACGTTAGCGCTCGTCATGCAAAATTCACTGGCAACAGCACTTTCTGACTCTGTTCCTTTATCTTTCTTTTCACTCTGAGGCTGCAAAACCCATGTGGCTAAGAGGCTTGGAGAGAGAATTAAAGGAGCCTTTTCTGTGAGAAATAACCAGTAAATCTCTGATGTAATTGTCTGTTTTGGTGTACCTGGTATGGAAGCCTGGACATACTGTTTCTGGTAACATCAGTTTATCAAGTTGAGAGATGTGGGGTTGCTATCAGAAGCTCCAAAAGTTTCTGTGCCTGTACATGGAAAGTCAAAACAAGGAAGGGATTCTGGCTTTGGCTCTTTTTGTAACACACTTTTGTTGAAACTGGTGATGTGAGGCAAGCATGAATTTTAAGGGGAAAAGTAAAATTGTGGAGACCAGTGCTCTAGAGATTTCTCCTTCTCGGCACTGAGTAATACATTTCCACCAGCTGGTACATTGGCTTCTAGGAGGAGGGAACAAATAGGACCATAAGGATTCATTTTTCTCCCAGACAGCAGTGTTTGCTGCTTTGTGGGCAGGTTTGTAACCCTGCACAACAGCAGTCTTTATTACTTACTTGGTTACTCCATGACTTGTATCACTGCCTTCCTTGCTGTAGCTTGACTTTTCATACTGTGAAAGATCTGTGCTGCTGGGGTGAGAAACAACCAGCAGGCTGGAGGACACAGCTCTGAGGAGGACAACCACAAGGAGTTGTTCAGTCTTCTCATCAGCCAATCAAAAGACCTTTATGTTTATACTTTCAGATCATGACCCCATGTCTTGTGATTTAATAAATCAATATCTCCAGAAACAATCTGGCCAGACCTGGATATCAAACATGCCCAAACAGTAAACTGCTTCAGAGCTGTGATGTATACCAGGGGTGAGTGGAGAGGTCATTTATCTACATCTATACGTTCAAGCAGAGCTGCCCTGTAGCATTGCTGAAGCTCTTAGCACAAATAAAATCTCTACTACCCAGCTGAGAACTAAAGCTGCAGTGAACCTTGCCTGGTTTTAGAAGAAGCAGAATTAGATCAGCATTAAGTGTGTCCTAAAACTTTAGAATCCCTTGAGCCTTTTTGACAATTCAGATCCTTTCTTTGATGTGCTACCTGCAGCAATGCTTATATCCAGTATTAGTTTGAAGAAACAGCAGTTTTGGTCTCATGAATTAAAGAAACAACAAACGTAAGCTTGGACCTTTGCAAACAGCCAGTGCAAGATGCCACAAGAGTGAAAAAAAAAAAAAAAGGCAGCCATACCAATTGAGATTAAAAAATCCAGTAATCCCAGCAGTGCTGCTCTCCAAGACTGTGCTCAGTTCCTGCAAAACCCTCGAGGCACTGGCTCTGAAAAACCTGTGTCATGAGTGTACCAAGACCCCTGGGTTTGGGGAGTTCAGCCAGGAGGATTTTCAGGGAGTTCAATGTTGTATTTTCTAGCCCTTTGCTGCCATACAGACAGTGTATGGCACTTGTATTGTGGCTACAATAGCAGCAGTGTCTGGATTCACTACCCAACTGGAGCTTAAATATGAGGGGAGTCAAATCTGAAACCACACTGAATCTAAAATTGCTGTTTGTTTTTCTTATTATAGCTTCTACTAACTTGCCTAGTGCACTATCATGTTTTCATGCTGGTAGTGATCCAGGTGTCTGTGATCCTTTTATTTTCCACTCTCTACAGTTCCCAAGGAAGCTTTAAGTGAAAGGTTAAATATTGCCATTGGTAACTCAGCTGTTTCATCACTGGACTTGCTTAGGATGAGTGGATGCCCTGGCCAGTTGTTAATGTTCACTTTGCCTATTTGTACTATCAGCACTTCTGTGATTATTTCAAACATACCTACAGGCTGCTAAAGGGTATGCAAGATTCCTCCATTTATTCTATAACAAACACCAGTACAAAGATTTTAGTAGCTGCCTGGTAATGACCTTGTCTTCTCTGAGTGCTCCTTGTCTGCTGGGATCATCAGCTGGCCCTATAGACTGTCTGGGCAGGCTGTTTGCTCCTTGTGTATTGGAAGAAGAAATTACTATTTGTTTTATTCTTCTCACTGTTTTTTTCATCTGCCTGATTTATTATTTTTTGTTTACTCAAAGGAATTTATGATACTTCACTATAATTTTTATTAGTATTATTTGGTTTGGGTACAGTTTCAGTGTGTTGAATGATGCCTTCTTAATTCTAATAGCCCTTTTTTTCCTCTGCTGTGTCATCACACTGCTTTCCTTTTATCCCTTTCCAAGACTTTTTAAATGGGTGGTATTCACTGTTGCTGTGCTTCCAGTTTTGCATCCTTCAGTAGTCTCCATACTGCCTAAAAGGTTTTAATTCCCATAGCTGCCCATTTTAACTTTTTAACAAGCTTTCTCATTTTCCTGAAGCTGTCTATTGTAGTTTAACTCTACTGTACTGGGTTTTTCTTGCTCTTTTGAGGGTATTGAATCTAAGTGCATTTTAGTCACTGTTAAACCATAGGGCTTCCACTGTTGAAGTTTGAATCGGATCCAGTGCATTGCTCAGTATCAAGGCAAAGGTTGTTTTTCATCTCACCATCTGCTCCAATGAACTATTACAGATAACTGAAATCCCTAATACATTAAAAATAAAATTCCTGTTTCACTGAGGTCATTGCAATCATCATTTTACAGGATCCACTCAGGGAACCTGCAGGCATATGGTGTTGAAAACTCATGCTCCTGAAATTATCCATTTACAGCCAATTTTCACCTGTGGGATGGAGAATAACTTGAGGAATGGGAGAGATTCTTGAATTTTGGAGCATAATTTCCCCTTCCATGCATCTCGGTTTATCAGTAGCCAGTATTTGGTCTTTGCTGGGAATGATAACACTTCTCCCTAATTTACTCCCACTGGGCTATTTTCCAGTCTCTTACAGACACCCTGTACCCACAGGGTGGCTGCAAGGTGGGAAAGGGAGGAGATCTTAAGAGTGACACAGAAGGAAAATTCCCTCCAACTGCAAGCCAACCACAGCTTTTGGGGTGTGTGTGTAACATATGGCATCATGCAGCTCTGAAAAACAAACCTGACAGAGCAGGCTTTGCACAGACAACCTAACAGGTTGTTTCTTGCTGTTATTTCACACTTCTTAGGTACAGCTCCAGGATATCTTCAGCATATGCCAACATAACCTAAATACGTATTCTACTTTGCCTTTTTTTTTCCTTCCCCCCCTCCCCGATGTCAGTAGTATCAGGATGAAGCTTTAGAATGAGAAACTATCTGACATCAAATTTACCTAATTCTGCGTGGAGATAAGGTGATATTCTGATTTAACTTACAAAAGCCTGTTCTTTATTCTGTATACATTGATGTCTGTGATATGTTTTCAAGTGTTTTTAGGAGGAGCAGGATTATGGGACAGGACTAGAGTACTTTTCTCAGAAGAAAAAGACTTGTTCATGTTTCAAAATCATGAGTGCAGGGAATGAATCCTCACAGACAGTGACTCTTACCTTGTGCTACTAAACACTGCTACCTAAGTAGCTCCAGATGCAGCTGAGGTGAAAGTAGACTGGTGTCTGCTTAACCTCTGGCATTTTTATTCTTGCACTGTAAATATTCTTAGATAAGATGAAAGTTTATGAAGAACTAAAGACGTGGGTATGCCATCCTGGCAAAACCCATAGCAAGAGGAAGACACACAGGTAAGAGATGCTAGTTAAGGGAAAATGTTATTCTTCTCCTGAAGAATATTACTTCTTGTTTGAAAACAAACAAACAAAAATAATCTAGGACTTCACAAGCAACAACAAAAGTGATACATCACAAGCATTTACCTTTCCCTTTTGTTTTTTTTTTGCCTTTTAGGCAAAGAGAAGCTCCATCACTGAGTTGCACTAATGCTGTTTTTGGATATAGTTTCACAGTGGTGTCACGCTATTGTCAAGAACCCAAGTGAAAAGAAGCCCATGAAGATATCTAATGACACTTCATAATTTCTGAACGTTTGTCTACTGACTTTTTAATTCTTAATTATTTATCCTGCTGACCAGCTCTCGGCACTTACAGCTCCTCTTGTAGGCTTGGTCACTCATTGAAGCATAAAGGAGCACAGAGATGTGTGAAACACAAGTAAAAGACATATTGGAATTCTTGCTGTATTTTCCTAGGCTGTCAGATGACAAATATTCATGCAGTCATAGATCAGTAAAGCACATATTCCACCTGAGAAGGTCTTTATTTAGAAACAAAGCCTTGAGAAGTAAAGCCAGTGCGGTGCAACTCTTGTTGGCTGCCTAAGACTGGGGTAATACAGCTGTTGTTAGCAGGCTTATTTCAGCCTCTTGTAATTTCATTAGGATTTGATTGTTTCTCCTAGACAATTTTATGAGGCTTTTATTGTTGTTGTTGCCATAGGTTGTTAGAAACAATGACACTGTTCCATCAGGCCTTAAAACAAGTGCTCTTCTGAACTCTGAATGCTATGTACACTATGGAGAGCTTTTCTCTTTTACAGTGAATTGTGAAGCTGAAATGAGAAAAACAAGTTAGCACCCTTTATTGCTTCTTTATGATGCATAAAAGCTGTTTCACTGTCTATTCTGCCACTGGCCTTTCAACACAAATATCCAGCTCTGAAGACCTGGTTTTGCTCATGAGCTCTGAGAATACGTTCATCAAGACAGATATATCATGACTGGCTGAAGAACCTGCTTTTTCTTCCTTATTCAGCCCCTCAACTGTTGTGTGACCCCAAAACTCAACCTTCTCTGTGTTGGGGTTTCCCTCTCTGCCAAGGTTGATTTCATCTAACTTTAGGTGTCACCCTCTTAAATCAAGGGAAAGAAATGTGTGTTTGGTGAGTGGTTCATCTGACCTATCTTAGATGTCGTCTCTAGCTTGAGAAGAATCACACCATTGATCCAAACACGCTTCATCTTGTCATAAAGAAGTTGCCCAGAATAGGTCAGATGAATCACTTAAACTTATGGAAGAATAATGACTGCCAGGAGAACTTGGTGCCTCCATAGTCTTATTTGCACATAAACAGTTCAGCTACACAGCAGAAAGAGTCACAAAGGCCAGAGAGGCCTTCATATGTTTCCTGCAATCACATGCTGAGCATCACTATCTGATTCTGAGGGCACAGCTCTGTTTTATTTATGAATCTAGTTATTTTAAGGCAGAAAAACATCAGAGCTGCTTCTGATGAAATCCTCCAGCTTTTCATCTGAGAGTAAGAAGCTGCTTGTAGGCAAAGAAAAAGTCAGCTTGGGAGATGGGGTATGACAGTACCTTCCAACTATATTTAAGCATAAGAAAAGAAGCTCCAGATATCATGTGGATGGAGCTGGCTGACAGCACAAGACATGGTGAACTTGAGCCCTCACCTGAGCCAAGACAGTGAAGAGACTAGGAATAGATAATGGGTCTCACACACAACTTGTGTTTCAGGCTATTTTGATTTCTACCAAATAAACCCTAGGCTAAAAAGATAAAAACAAGCTTGCTTATTCTTCATAGATAAGAGGGAAAAAGAACCAAAACAACCCAAACTATTCTGATTAAAAGACTTGAGGGGACATAGTGACAGGCCTGTGAAAGATTGACCTAACACTCGATCAAACACTTCTAATACATTAGAAAACTTATGCCTGCTGAATGCTGGTGCTGATACACCCCTAGGACACATAATAAGGACCAGACTTGAATACAAATGTGTGCTGCAAAAGTTGCACTCTACACAGGGAAAACCTGTGCATCATGATCACTTCTCATGCAGATCACAGCAGCTGCTGGTGGTGATCTGGTGTGGATAACATTAATAGACCCCCACACCACAGTGCTACTCAAACCTACATCTCCACCAGTATTTTACATTCCCATACTTCTTACACAGAGATAGAGAAGTTCAGGGAAGTGAATGGAGAGTTGTCATCTTGGTCAGCTATCAAGTGGGTGTCCATGTATAGTGGCTGGCTAGGCTCCCAGTGGTACCTTCTAAGGAGAATTGATTCCACTCATCATGTCTGAATATGAAGAGACTTGCTTAAATTAGATAGGTAGAGTAGGATCAATCCGAGTACTTATGTTCTTCCTCCCAGAGATAGAAACCATTTTATCTTACTTTATCTCCTTTTTCAGTCAATTAACAGAAAAGAGCAATTTAGAGATGATGTATGTGATTGCTTAGGCATCTGTTTTAGGATGAGATAAATCATAATGTAGATTCCCTTGACAGGGCACGAAGACAAAGGTTGAATCTTGTCTATGTGAATGTGAGCCAGACTTTACTGAATCTTCTTTTCCTCTTGCCATTTCAAGGGCAGTAGTTAATGCAGTACAGGGTGGTGTCAGTCTAGCAACACAAGCAGCAAACCCAGCTTCACTTTCTACTAAGAAACTGTCAGGCAAGTCTGAGGAACAGGACTGTGTGAAAGATACTGCATTTGGGAGGCAGCACTGGAGCATAGCTTCCTTGGAAAAATACAATAACTATACTTCAGATTTTAGCTTTGGGTTGAAAAGTCAACATATGTATCTGCCTGGAACCAGCAGCTTCAGTTTGCTAAGTTCACCTCTGGAAAATTGTTGCTCATCAAACTGTGACTATCTGACAGCCAGCCACCCCTGAGGGCACCTCAGGAAGAGGCAATTTCAGTGCATATGGGTATGTCATCAGCATACACGTGCCAGGCAAAAGTGTGCTGGTGAGACCTATTCCCGAGTGGTGGCAAGGAAATCAGAAAAAATATCCTAGGCCAAAAGATTGTATCTCTGGAGGTGGTTGTGGTGCAATTAAATGAACAGAAAGTGAAAGTGAATGACCTTCAGATGTCAAGAGCCTCGGGAAGTATCTCAGCTTTTCTGAACCTTCTTGTGACCTTTGTGCCCTGCCACAGACACGCTTTCCTGGGGTGGGAGTTTGTGACACGGCCAGACTGCAAAAATGAGTGGTGGCACTCTACCCTTTCCTCAGCTGTGACTGAGGCACCCTGCCCCTTGCATTGCCACTGCTCTTCATCAGATCGTGCAAGGAACTATACCTTCTCCCACTTGCTTTCTCTGTCATTCAAATATTAATTTTTTTTTTTTTTTTAAGCACATCATCAATCCTCTCTTACAAATTTGTCCCTCTGTGGAAGTTCCAGATATGCTGTAAAGACTATCCTAAACTCTCACTCAGGCACATTTGCTTTTATTCTCACTATTATGCTTCCAGTCACATCCAGCAGAGGAATGGTGCTGGGTATAAAGCTTGTAATTGGCACCAATTAGCTCTGGCATCTATATGTCAGGGAAAAGCAAGAGCAGGGCCATGCTGTGAGCAAAGGAGAGATGTGTGACAGCAGAGGTGGCACGGAGTGTGGCTGGAGTCTGGAAACTTCTTGTGCGTCTTTCTCAAACTTTGCTGATTTTAGAGATATCTGGTTCAAGATTACAGGTGGCATCATGTGGGAGCAGACCTTGAATGCAGGCAGCCAGACACCTAGGAAGACAATGGGAGAAGTGGTTGCAGAGAAAGATTGCACAGAAAGATGGTTACAGGCTGCTCCTTGGAGTTACAGGATGTTGGGACCTTCAGGACACGACTCTACATGTTCCTCTCACAGACTTCCTGGGTATTTAAGTTCTTTTGGAACATATTTACATGAAATATCTAAGTGCATCAAGAGTGTAACAGAGTCAAAAAGGAGACCAAAGGCTCTTTTTGTCAAAGTTTTTAAATATTTGCTTTTAATGCTTCTGTGGCTGTGTTTCTTCGCTGGAGAACAGGAACAGTTTATGCTGCTTTACTCCATGGAGGTCTTGGTGGGAGCCCATATCAGGATTAATATGAGGAGCTATGGTGTTAACACTTCCCAGTACAACACAGCTTGCTTGCATGAGGGTGTTTTGCAAGCAGAAAGGACACATCTATGTATTTTAGAGTTATGTTTTATAGCATTCTGTACAATGTCTCCCCAAGGCCAGTGCTGATGCTTTGTATCTGCTAGAATCACTTGAACAGAACTGTTCCTTTTGTTCCAGAAAGGAGGGAATTTGCATTATTTTGTACTTGAGTCAGAGTGAGGATCCCACTGTGGAGGTTTAAAGAGTCTCTTTGGGGGAAATGGATGGGGAGCTTCAGCTATCACCATGTTCTCACTACAAATCTGATATCAGCCTCTGCATGAGGAACAGCTTTGAAGGAGTCTGCATTCCTGTTTCTCCTTTTCTGTCTTGAACTCTTTCACAGTGAAATGTTGTGTGAGATCCTATAAATGGGATTTATTTTAAGCTCATTGCAGCATAAAAAGTGACTAATGCTTGCCCATGATGTCTGTACATGCGAGGTGGACAGGAGGCTTCCCATGCATCAGCCAGACCCATCCTTTCGCTATCAGTGAGTCCAAAGTGATGGTTATTAATATGTTTTGAGGCACATGATTAATTTACTCCAAAAAGAAGCCCTGTCTTGCAGCTGGGAATGTATCTGAGAACAGATTGCAATTTCCTATAGGATTTTCTCTTCAGTCTTAATAAATCTGGGCTATGAAGGGTTTGGGCCCTTGATTTTTGAAACCTGAACTTGCTCAGTCATTTGTGAGCATTTCTGTTTCTGCAGCTGGAGCTCCCCAGGGTCTGTCCCTGTTGCATGTGGTGGCTGCTGAAGAGCCATGGGTGTGATGGAAGCCCAGGGACTCCCATGGGTTGCAGCTTTCCTTCCCATGCCCAGGCCACAGTTCTGTCCGTCACATCCTAGTGTGCACGTTATTCCCTATTCCAGTGGAGCTGATGAATTGAGCTCCTGGTCCCTCCCTAGTACTGCTGACCACACGTTAGGCACCTGGTGCTTCTCCAGGCTCTGTCACAACAGGGGTCCAGGCAACCAGAACTGATCTGCTTTTGTCACTCTCTACCATATCCAGGCAAACAGATCCATGGTGAAGAAACAACCAAAATCACTAGCATGTGAGGTGAATATCAATGATCACTGTGTGCTGGAAAGCTCCAGTAAAGGGCACAAGCATGAAAAACAACAAGGTATCGGGGCTGCCTCCATACAGACTCACAGTGTACACTCCAGCCCTTTGTGCTCACAATGAGTTGTGTTCAGTGAGTAAAACCAGATATTAAATTCATGTGAATCCAATAGGCTGGGCTATAAAGTTGCTAATATGATATGGAGGTGTTACTCTGGTGTAATAGGCCATTTAGAAAAAAATGGATATAGATTTTCTGTCTTTTACCCGATCCATCTCCTTTCTGACAAAGGAACAGCTAAGAAGGAAAGTGCTGCACTCTTGTTTCATAACTATTCCTCTGGTGCTTATGGTGATTCTTTAATGGAGATGCTTTGAATCATTTGCTTTAAATAGCTGTTACCTATTATTTTCATATCTGCTTTCCATTACAGTAAAGCCAGGCACCTGTTTAGCAGTTCTCATCCAAGGCCACGAGCAAACAATAGCAAGATATTTAGTGTTACTCAGAAGCCTTGGGAACTTAGTGTGTGTGTCCATAAACTGCACAAATATTTCCGTGACCCAAATGAGTTTGCACACATGGCTGGGATTTGTGCTCAGCACTGTAGCTGTTAGTTGTGCAGGATTCTTGGCATCTGTGCTCCAGGAGGAGGTGATTTCAGAAATTTATTAGAAAATGGTGCATTGTTAAAGGTGTGAGCACTTTTTAAATGCTGAGGACTGAGCGTATGTTGCATATCCGTTCTCAGCACCTTGTCTGCAGGGAGGTAAGGCTCAGAGTAACCACAAGCAGAAGCAAATCCCTCGATGAAACATTAAAACTCCTGGATTTGGCCCTGGACATCTTTAATACCAGTGTCAGAGCAGAGGAGTGATAGGGCTGCTTCTAGAATTGATTGCAATTTCCTATTATTATGATTTTCTGAGAAAAAAATTGTGCTTTTACCCAAACATATATATGTAAAGGATCAACAGGGATTTATCAGCTTCAACAACATTTTGCTCAAAGCAAATAAAATGCTCTAAGCTTTCCCTATCACACATGGTCACCCCCTGAAAAACTAAGCAAAGGGTTTGAAGGCAGCAAAACATTCTGCTTTTGACATTTTCTGAACGCATCATTTTTCATTGTGAAGTCATCTGATACTTTAGAATTTCCTAAAACTTTGAGACATATTAAAAAAAAACAAACCACAAACAAAAGCAAATGACAGCAGCAGCAAAACAACATATACTTCATAGAAACCTTTAAATAAAATTGTTTTTTTCCATTTTGTCTTACAGGCAACAAATCCATTGAGTTGATTTGTTCTTGTCTGGGTGCTGGGGAACGTGGGAAGCTTTGGGATTTGGGGGAAAAAAGGGTCCTGTTGGAGATACTTCATGCAATCCTTCACTCTCCAGCCTCTGTTAGAGATGCTTTTAATTATTTAGTTCTTCAGACACATGATCATTGGCATATATCTAGCAGATTGGCACTTATCTGCACCTTACGACCAAGGGGTATCAAGAGTGGGAGCTTGTAGAATAGTGGGAATAGTAGGAAGCTATACCATAGTATACTGTATGGCATATTGTACAAATCAAGGGACACGTTCATTGTCTTCCAGCCTCTCTGAGGGCAAAATCTATCAGCTGAGTGCTGTGGAAATGAATAGGCTACATCCCTTGACAAAGTGACTGGTTTATCTGTATGCACCTCTTCATTTACATTAAATTAGGTGCCAAGTGCAGACCTCTTTCCAAATTTAACAAATAATTAGTTGGATACAACCAAATGCAATTTGAGTAAGGTTAAGAGAATTAATGATTTGTCAAGTCTGTGTTTAGTAAATAACCAAGCAGAAATTAAAAGATTGTCAAAAAGACTTGCTTCAAAAGTTGAGTAAAAAGGTTTTATTATAAAGTATAAACCAAAGCCTTTATGTTTTGTTAATTAATACTGTCATGATTAGTATTTATTATGTATCCTGTGGTTTTTCCACTACCTTACTGTTAATTCTGTGAGACAAACTTACTGGGTGACTGATTCAGTAGCAATGTAATTAAAACCCCATAAATCATGTTGGCCCAGTATTTAGCAGTGTTTGGCTTTCAGTCCTTTTTGAAGACTTGGTTCTGAAGCCTTAGGACATGATTTAATGGAGATGAGGGATTAATCCTTCTTTACTGTTCTTAATACAAGACTGTTTCAAAGAACAAAAAAAAAAATAAAGTCACATTACAGTACTAACACACATACAAAAAAAAACACAGAAGAAATTATTCTCAGCATAATTACTGCCGAAACTCCAGTGCCTGGTCCCACTCTGTTTACTGCATAGTAACAAAACTGTGCTGGAGTCATGTGATACAGAATTCTAATTCCCTTAGCTGTGCACAGTGGAGGTCACAATGTGCTTGCTCCCTAAGCACTTCTAAAGGGTATAAGGGGTTAATCTGTCTGATCTTTCACCATTCCCTGAGAAATGCAGCCTGGATTTCAGGGAGTCCTCAGACAACTCCATGTAAACCAAAATTTTCCCCAGAATGGGGAAATGTGCCTTTCTCATGAGCAGTTTATAGAATGTTCCATATATCAAATTATGGACAGATTGGTCCAATGTCAAGAAAAAGTCTTCCCCTGGAAGAGTCTGGTAGCAGTAGCAGCTCTGGACTCCCCTGGAACACCCTTGCTCCTGAGGCCAGTGATGGAGAGTGTGCTGGGATGGCTGGTACTCAGATGCTTACTCTAAAGGGATCTCTCCCTTCACTGCCTTTAAACTAAGCCAGATTTCTCCGGAGGACTCTTGTAGACACTACAGCAATGCTGTCCACCGTGCAGCACAAGCATTTGCTCTCGTTGTGACTCCTAAGGTTAACTGAAAGTTAAAGGACTGTAAAAGAACAGAGGTGGATAATTTACATCCACAGATTTTAAAGAAATCGGCCATGGTACCCTTAGATTAATTAAAAATGATGGTTAGCAAGGCCATGAAACTGCAGGAAAGTGAATACATCAATGTTTTTAAAGGATAAATAATGACTTGGGTAATTACAGTTCTTTCAGTATGACATTGATCCCAGAGAAGATAATGGAACATTCAATCTGGGATTTGACTGATAAAGGATTAAAAGGCAGTAATGTAATTAATGCTAATCTACCTAAGATTATTGGCAATAGATCTTGTCAAACTAAAGTGGATAACTTTACTTGATGGCTTTACAAACTGAGTTGATAAGGGGAATAATATCAGTTTGATGGACCCAGGTTTTGCTGAAACATTTGTGTTAGTCACACACAGAAAAACAGAAAATCAGTGTGCATATATTAAATTGATTAAGAGCTGTTAATGGGAAGAACTCAAAACATTCCTGTAAATCGGGGATCGTTACTGGGCAGGTGAGCTGCTAGTTAAGACTGATTTTAACACTTCTGTCAATGCTTTGAAGGAAAGCATAAAATCCTTCCTGATAAAGCATGATGATGGCAGTAATATTGGGGGAGTGATAAATAACGAAAGGAGGGGTGATGGACATGGAATGGTCTGAATCGATTGGTAAACTGAGCTTGGCCAAACCATGTGGCTTTTACAACAGCAAATATAAGTTGCAAATTGAACGAAGACATTGATGCTGGATGGAGGCTGCTGCTTGAGCAGCTGGTTCTCTGGAAAGGCTGGTCATGGTGGATAAAATTGACTCATTGTGGACTCCTGGATTGGGGTCTCACCAGATGAGCCGAAGGGGTCCTTAGATTATCAAATAGGGAACTACCCAATTGGCTTTGGGAGATCTGAATATCCCAAATTTGTTGTTGTGGCTTATTTTTATTTTATTATTTGTCTGTACATTTCTTCCATTAAACATATGCTTAAAAAGTTTCTTGAGCTGGGGACCTTCACCACAAGATACTCTTCTGTTATCTTGAGGTTGTTCTTTTTTCCCCATGATTTCATATGCTTATTTGGATGCAATGGTTTTCTGTGGTTTAATTTACTTTCTCTCTGTTATTATTGTCTCCAAACTGTGTATATTTACAAAAGGAATTAAATTAGTACTATTTAT
Source organism: Merops nubicus (assembly GCF_000691845.1). Taxonomy (NCBI): domain Eukaryota; kingdom Metazoa; phylum Chordata; class Aves; order Coraciiformes; family Meropidae; genus Merops; species Merops nubicus. Next base: position 62,107 of record NW_008602106.1, read on the forward strand.
TTTACAGCCTGTAATGGCCCTTTTGGAGGAGAGCCATTATGTAGATACTCATAACATACATCTTTTCCTATTAAACAGGTCTCATGACATTAATACAGCACAACAAATATCAGGCTCAGTCCTATGATCCGTTTCTCGCAAAACAGGCTTTATTTCCAAGAACAGCTATATAAAAACACTGAAGTATTCATTCAGCCTAATAGAGGCTGGGATTCTTTCCTGATTTTATACCATTAAAGAAGATGTTTAGTTATAGGCATCTGGGTAAAAGTGTCATTAAAAAATGAATGTGCTTGTGTGTGCTCAAGTGCACATGCAAAAATCTCAACACACTTCAGTAAGACTCTTCCTCTTGCTCCCAGTTTCAGCTCAGCAAGCAAAATTAAAGAGATTTTAAAACCCTTTTGTGCTATGGAGTCAGTACAGAAAATTTAAACAGAAAACTGAATCTGGACCAATGTTTTGGGTTTTCAGTCAAAAAAGTGTGTCGTGGTTTAGCCTCAGCCAGCAAGCAGCTAAACCTCAGCAGCTGCTGTCTACTGCTCCTCTCCCACTCCCTTAGAATCATAGAATCCTTTAGGTTGGAAGAGACCTTTAAGATCATCAAGGCCAACCATTAAGCCAACACTACTGTCCTCTGCTAAAACAGATCAGAATCTGTCAGGGTTGGAAAGGACCACAAGGATCACCCAGTTCCAACCCCTCTGCCATGAGCAGGGACACCTCACACTAGATCAGGCTGCCCAGAGCCTCATCCAGCCTGGCCTTAAAGACCCCCAGGGATGGTGCCTCAACCTCCACCCTGAGCAACCCATTCCAGGGTCTCACCACTCTCATGGTGAAGAACTTCTTCCTCATGTCCAGTCTGAATCTGCCCACTTCCAGCTTTGCCCCATTCCCCCTAGTCCTGTCACTACCCGATATCCTAAAAAATTCCCTCCCCAGCTTTCTTGTAGGCCCCCTTAAGATACTGGAAGGCCACAATAAGGTCACCTTGGAGCCTTCTCTTCTCCAGACTGAACAGCACCAACTCTCAGTCTGTCTTCATAGGAGAGCTGCTCCAGCCTTCGGATCATTCTGGTGGCCCTTCTCTGGACACGCTCCAGCAGGTCCACGTCCCTCTTGTCAGGGGAGAACTGAGAGGAAGAGAAAACAAAAAGCCTGTGGGTTGAGATAAGGACAGCTTAATAAAGCAACACAGGGAGAGAAGATAATACTAGTGAAATAAGATATAAAGCAAATGATAATAAACCCATTACCCAAGACAGAGCAGCTTTTGCTGCTCCAGCCACAAGCTAACCTGCTAAAAAAACCCAAATAGTGCTCCACCCCTCCTCTTATATAGAGGGCAAGACATCAGGATGGTATCAAATACCCCATTGGCTGGGTCAGTTGTTTGTCCTGGCTGTGGCCCTGCCCAGCTGCAGCATCTCCCAGCTGCAGTCCCTTGTGGAAATTAACCCTGGCTAAACCCAGGACAAGGTGGAAAGGTGTTTCTGTTAATGGATAAGAGAGGAGAGCAAAGGGAAAAGTAAAAAGGAAAATAAAGCAAAGGAATGACATGAATTAAACAATTCCCTTCCTGCCAAATAATGTTGATTGTTCCTTTTAGAGAGCTAATCAAAATAAAAGCATTACAGACACCTGCTAAAATATTTTTCTCCTTAAACAAAATATTTTAAAATCTCAGGGTAATTCAGGTTGGAAGAGAATACAGGAGGTCTCTAGCCCAATCTCCTGCTCAAAGCAGATTGATTCCAATGTCAGACCAGCTCATTCAGGGCTTTATACAGCTAGGACTTGAAAACCTTCAAGGATGGCGACTGCACAACCTCACTTGGCAACCTATCCCATTGTTTGACTGTCCTCATGGAGAAAAATCTCCCTCTGGATAACAACCTTGCCTTCAAGTCAAGATCATGCAAATTTTTGAGCAAGAGCTCTGTAATGGTTTGAAAACAAACCAGCGAGAGACTCCAAGTCAGAAATACAATTTAATAAGAAAAAAAATAAAATAAAAGCAATAATACAAAGGAAAACCACAGACAGAGTCAGAATACAACCTGATACTCTGTAGTTAGGGTGGTGGTAGCAGTCCAGATGAAACAGTGGTCTCGTAGCAAAGATCTGGTAGCTCTTGTCCTCTGGAAATCCAGTGGGTAAGGCCCCCTGTGCTGTACTGAACCCCAGTTTATATCCAGGTGGGAACACTTGGCTCCTCCCCCTGGGTGGAGCCTCTCACAATGGGTTGATATCAGTCTATGAGTCATGCAGTGGGTCCTTGCTGGTCCATTAAACAGAAATAGCTCCTGGGGGGAGCTCTGTATGAGTCATGGGGCGAGGCATGGATGGGCCCATTAACAGGGAGGAGGACTCCTGCTGGGTGGGAAAGGTGTTAACATCTCCCCTGACCTTGAACTTCTTTCCTTATCTGTTATAGCCTGGGGTGTGAGGTCTGTCCTGGGCAGCTGCTACCCATGATTTTCTTAACAGCCCATGAGCACTGACATAGAGAGTATAGAATATACAGTTTTGGTTCTACCCACATAAGGATAAACTGGTCCCAGCCCCTGTAACCATGACAAGCTCCATCACCTCCTCCAGGCCACTGGTAAAGATGAAAGGACAGGACACCTCCCATCATACATTCCTCACTGACTACTGGTCTCCAGGTGTATAATGACCCATTAACTGTGATGTTCTGAGGCCAGTCATCCAATCAGCTTTTTACCCAACTTGTCTACTCATCTAGACTGTATCATCCTAACTTGGATACAAGAATATTGTGGGAGATTATGTTGAAAGCATTGCTAAAATTGAGGCAAATGGCAACTGTTGCTCCACAAATCTGTTTGTTCTGATCCATGTAACTGTTTCAAATCACTTTCTTCTCCCCCATGGAAATAGCTTCATAATTTTCCCAGGGGCTAGAGTGAATCTGACTGGCTTGTTCTCTTGATCATCTTAGAAGATAGGTTCAATATTTGCCTTTCTCCAGTCTTTGGTGACCTCCTATGAGTTCTGTGACCTTTCAACCATTATAGAAACTAGGCTTTGTTATTAAATTGGCCAAATCTTTTGGTATATTCAGATGCAGCCCATCTGGTCCCATGGACTTGTATGTGTTGAATTTTTAAAATCCAGGGTCTGTGATATGGAGATATCTTTGAGCTGCTTAAGGAAGGTTTCATCCCTACCCTCACCCTGTCAGCTGTCTGATAACACGCTCCCACCCCAATATCACACTCATAGACTTCTCCTCTGATCCTCAAACCCAAGCTCCCACCTCCCATCAAGTCCCATACAAATTTATCTGAGTTGTTGCTTTACATAAAGGGTAATCCTCTCTTTTCATGTGTGTTTCCTGAAGAGTCTGTATCCATCCACTACAGCACTCCAGTTGTGTGAGCTCTCCCACCACATCTCAGCTGTTCTAGAGATGTTTTAGTTTGCTGACAGATAGCCCTAAAATGTATTCAAGTGTTTATAATGTGTCTCCTGGAAGCACCTGTACCCTCTTACGGTTAAATCAGCATTCCAGAATGTAAGATTGAGTACAAATGCAGAGTAAAAAGTAACCCCTGCCTTGAAAATGCAAGGCAGTCCTCACCCTTGGCTTGTTGGCAGCAGATTGTGTGGGAGAACTTCACATGTTCCTTGCAGCCACAGGAACCTGCTTAATAGAGGGAGAGAAAGGCATGAAGCTGCCTGCAGTGGGTGTACTTCCCCGCTGCCTGGTGTCAGGGACAGTGGTGATGCTTTTTCAAATTTCATCTGGGGTGGTATTAACTCCTTTTGTCAAAAAATATGTATGTCTGCTTCAGCCTGGATGAAATGGTGTTATTTTAAAAATCAGTGTATTAGGGAAGTTTTATGGAGTGAGTATCAAGTACCTACAGTAAGTTTTGAGAGTAACTGGTATAGCATTAAATGCAATTGGTCTGCCAAAGGTGAAGCAAATTTGCCTTATATTAAACAAAAAAAACTGTCTAGATGTATTGACCTTAATGGAGCAACAACGATTTATCCCAGCTGAAAATCTGTATCTGCATGGTTATTTATTTCCTTTGTTTTCATCCTCTTCCTTACTGCTTCTGTATTTTGCTTCTCTCATCCCTCTCTGCTTTTTTTTGCACACAGATGCAGATACACATCTCAACTTGTTTCTCATTCATGGATTTTTCATTTTGCTATCAAGCTTCAGGCTGATTTCTAAACAGAGCCGGAAGTGCTTCAGGTTTTAAGCTTAAGAAATTTTTGCAGTCTTTGTGCCACTCAAACCCTACAGTTTGTCTGGGATAAAGGCAGGCTGTGACTAACCAGGCTCAAGTGTTGCTTCCTGGCAGCATTTTAATGCCAGAAATCTTGGTGGTTTTATTCTGGTCGTTGCTGCTCTATGGACACAGGAAAATGTTTTTATTCGTTTTGTATGTCCTGGAAAATAAACTCAATTTTCTTTGAAAGCCTCAACTACCAGAATGCATCCCTCTTATGCAAAGCCTGATACATTGATATTATGCCTAGTTCACAGTTGGCTACCAAAGACCTTGAATAATTAACTGCAGAAATGAGATTAAACAGATTTATCACCTACTCCACTGATATTTCTTGGAGAGCAAACTTTTTTTTTTTTTTTTTTTAATGATAGTCCCCTATTTTCTGACTGTGAAAAACAGAGCAACTTAGGACTTTCCTTGACACAGTGACATTGATCACCTGAAGCACTGGAGGACCACAGGACCAGTACTTTTAATAGTGATAGATTGGTCAATCATATAACTTTCTTCTGGCCATATCACCTTCATGCTCCAATCTCAGTGACTTTCTATATTATATATCAGAACTTTCAGACTCTGCACAGCTCCTTTTTTCCTACACTCCAACTCAAGCATTAGACTTTGCCCACGTTGCTGCCTATTCCACCCAAGAAGGCAAAAACTCTTACAAAGTTACCTTATGGGTAATGGGAAATGTGATGTTGTTTCCATAATGATTTCTCTGTAAGGGGGAGCCACAGGAAGGGATTTAAAGAAGCATAGTGCTGATATAAGTACTACAAAACATTTTGCCTGAAACCTTGCAAATACAACAAGTTACAATTGAATAGGTCCCTTTATACTTCCTCCCTCTTGCATGTGTTGGATTTGCTCTCGCTTCTTCTTGCCAATGTCTTTAGAAGCTCCACATTTGTTTTGATTTAGCTGTGCAGACCTTCGAGGTTCATTGCAAGGAGAAGGTACCAAAGCAAATTTTCTGCTTCTGCCTTAGTTTGCAATTCAGTCTAGTGCTAATAGCTGGTAGAAAGGGAACAGAGGAAAGAGAGTCAAATTCCTTCAGTCCTTGGACACGAGCTCTGTTCAGCCAGGAGAGCCAGCCTATGCTCTGCCCCATGTGACTAAGCCAAGCACTTGGCACAGGGACATGAGGAGCAAAGACAGACCAAGGCAGGTCTGTCTTGGTTATGTATATAATAAATGTACTGTGTAGGATCTCCAGTTGCTGGAGGGGCTGTCTACTCTTGTAGGCAGAGCCTTCAGCAGCAGTGGGACATCAGTACAGTGGAAAGAAGAAGAAGGAACAATGGTGTTGTTCTTTGGCCACAGAATTGGAGCCTGAAGAATTGCCTGAGTCTATGGTCAATTTGTCCCTGTATCCAGTGTTGTGGATGAGTCTGTGGGCTTTTACATTTCACGGGTGGTTGTCCACTTTGGACCCTTGGTGTGTGATTTGAGATTGGAGAGAGGAGTATGGCTGTTCTGCTGCTCACTGATGATAATATCCTTCTTAATGGGGCAAGTGGTCAGCAAAAGAGACAAAGACTGAAGTTTGCAGCTAAAAATGTGTATTTCAGATCTATGCTTTTGCTTTTCCTCTGAAAAATCTGCCAACACCAATCTCACATAACAATCTTTGAAAAACTGCAGTTTGTACATTTTTCTTGTCAGATACAGAGATCCAAGGTCATGTGCAGCAAAGAGAGTAGGTTGGAACAAGGACAATGGGCAACAAAGTGCAAGGGGATAGGAGGGTAAAGGTAGGTCTAGTGATGGGATATTTCATGGGGAATTGCAGGAGACAGCACCATAACCATTGCAGTGCAATTTTCACTCATAACCCAGCTTACACAGACTCAATAAACCTCTGGTTCATAGCAAACCACTGTCAAATCCAGTAGTGAAGTGTGTACCTTAACTGCATGTGATGTTGATTCCATAGAGGTTGATGACTGTTGATGTGGGTAATGCCCCAATGTCATCTGACGAGGTTTATATGGGGTGAAGGTTTCAGGGGAGATTTTACTTGAGGTCCAAATACCTTGTCCTTAGCAAGTAAAAAGGCAAAAGAAGAGAACAAGGTAGCCAGGAGACTGATGATTTCAGATGGATAAGGGAAACTTGCCAAAAACTGATAGAGAGGAAAAGGTGCTATAGTAGAAAGCACTAGAAAAATTCTGGTGACCAAAACATTGAGTGAGTAAAGGGGAAGAGCCTTACTGTCACCATGGCTAGAAGGCCCTAAGTCCTTGTTGAGAGATAGACGATAGTATTTTCATCACTATTCTCTCTCTAAAGGCTAGCAGGTATTTGCTGACAGGTTGGCAGAGCTGTAAAGTTCTCACTTGTTATGCATTGTATCAAAAATATCCCTAAATGTTTCTTTTAATGGTGCCATTAATTCAAAACTTCTTTGCTTCATGCCCTTCCAGAATGGGGGGGTGAGCAGATTCAAACCTTGTAAACACAGGAAATTTGGATGCAAGCTGTCATCTTGGGGTCTGGGGAGGGTCCACAGCATCTAAAGGACACAGTCTTAAGGGTTTTGTTTTCCTCTATCTGTTCCACCTTCACTTAACCACTTGTATAATGTAGAATTCCCTATGTTTGTAGACCTTGCAAGGCTTCATCTTTCTCCAAACAGCACTGACACTTCCAGCTTTTAACAAAGGCTAATTTCATGGCCAACTGACAGCCAGACTTGGATTCATGTTGTGAAGAAAATGAGAAATTTAACAAGTTAACAAAAGAGCTGGTGTCTTTGTTGTCTCTTGCAGCCTTCAAATCCAGACTGGATGCATTTCTGGAAGGCAGGCTTTAGCCAGATAGTCATTATGGCTCTTAGCATGAGAGAAACCAGATGGAATGGGATGGCTTCTGTTCTTCTGGAGTATCAGCTGATTCCTGCT
>NW_008602106.1:69320-91955 GCF_000691845.1 Merops nubicus
CATGGATCTCTAACAAACTGGCATAAAGAGACACCCAGGCAATGCGCTGTCATCAGCTGGTTGCCAATGTGGAATGTTCGTAGAGAACAGGAATACTCCTTGATCTGCTAGACCTAGATGAGCAGTTTAACTCTTTCTTGCTTGTGCAGTCATCTGTATTCTATGACGCCTGAAGTGGGACCATGCAGGTACCAGTGTTTTAAGTGTGATAACTGGAACAGGACAAAGTAAACATCACATGAGTTTTGCATTTCTTTGTTTGTGTTAGTTACCTTGCATATTCCAGAATAGCCCAAGGCAGTCTTTCTTCAGCACTTTCTGGGACAGTAGTAAACAATACTAGTTACATATCAAGACATTTTAAAGGGGTTAAATTTAACAATCAACAGTATTTTTTTGTGGCTGCAATAGTAAGAGATTTGTCCATACTGAAGTTCACAGAAATCTTGAGTTATTGATTTCTTTGGGATTTGGACAAGACCTGATTACCTCTTTCCATTCTTAGAGTTAATAGTGTGCTTCATTGTCAATAGTGGGGACAGAAGGAAGCAATGAGGAAAATGCTTACTTTGAAATCATTTGTCTTTAAGTGCTTTCTACATTACACATTATCAGGCCATAGAGCCTTCTTAGAAAAATGGCCCAACTCTGCAAATAAATGGGTGCAGCTTTTTTCCTTGTACAATAGTCACCAGTCTCATAAATCCAAAGAAAATAAATGCTGTAAAGCAAACTTGTGTCTCCATGGACTGATCAATGAGTTAGTCAATATAAGAAGGTTTAGCATGTCTCGCAAACACTTCATTCTAGTAGCTGTTGATCATCTCCCTAGGGATGGGTTACAAGGCTCCCAAATGCATCTTCTGCATACATCTTACTCTGCTCTGAACAGTGGAGGAAGGATTCTCTGGGATGCAGGGATCAGGGTCTAGGCTTAGCATGCAAGCAGAAGGAATGACCAAATCTAAGATTTGGCATGAACCTTTTTTTTTTTGTATATGTAGTCCAAATCCAGGGTATGGTTGCACTGTTGTGCTTTATAGGTTAAAAGATACCTGGCATTTATAAATACCTGCCAGAAATTCAATACTTATTCTTTATGTTCAAGGTCATGGGCCCAGGAAACTGGAACCAACACAAAGCCAGAAGTGTGCCCTCAAGTGAGGTAGTTTGGAAAGCTTTCAAAGAGAGAGTGGACTGCCTTTTATAATGGCTTCTGGAGAAGTACCTGGTCTCTGAGCAATTGCAAGGAATGCTTTTATTGATTTGTTTTTGTTTTCTTTAGTGTATGCATTGCAAATTACCACAGCTTTCAGATTTTTAGGGAAAAAAAGCCATTAAGAGGTAACCATTCCATATTTGTAGGATGCTTTGCTGGCAGCATTTACTCTAATTGATCCATTCAGGAGAGTTATGTTGGTAGTGTGAGTATAATCGACCCACAACAGATTATTATTTCTGTCACAGCGCTTCTCTGCAGATGTGATAGAAAGTAACTTTGGCAGGGGCTTACAGGCTGCGGAGAATCTCATCAGCCTGGAGCAGTACACATACTTGTATGCTACTGAGATAAACATGAAATACAGCACTCATTAATACCAGACCCTTGGGCTCTGAACCCCTAATGAATGTGGAATGTGTTTCTTATATTTAAGTAGAGGTGAGGGAAACATACTAAGTGAAAATAGAGTACTATTCATGGAACGTCCTTTGTAAAAATGTGTACTTACGTTTAACTTTAATTAATACACTGCAATCTCATTTGTTCATATTAACTTATTGACATATTGACTTAAATACAAGTTAAATACTTGATGGCTTGCTAGAAACATTTGCTTTTTATACCTGTATTATGACAGATCTGGCAAATTGTATCTTACTAGCCCATTAATATTCAACAAAATATCAATAATGTCCTTGTTGGAAGAGATTTATTTGTTTTTGCTATCTTTTGTATATGAATCAAAACCAAAATTAGGTGAGATTTGGCTCATGAAAACACTGTACCTATAGAGAACAAACTAACTGAAATGTCCTGAGGAGATTAATTAAAGAATATATCTTGGTGCTGGGCTTATAATCAAGTCCTTTCTGAAATCATGGTATCTGCTGTTATAGTGGTGGCAGGGAGATACCTTCAGTGTTCCACTGCTATTTTATTTTATAGAAGCTGTAATCAGCAACAGCTCCCTAAATCCTGATTGTATTCTCTTCCTACCCGCCATCAGTACACTGCCAGGACTTTTTTTATATTTAAATTAAAAATGAAAATACATCATGTACAAATTGTGATGTAAAACCAGTATATGAATCATTGGAACTGCAGTGTATACTACACCAGAAAGTGGTTGAGAGTGCATTTATGAAGAGAAAATTGTTTAAAAAATTGACACCTTATCCATAGATTTTTTTGCTTTCTATGTTTATTTCAAGATTTCCTTGTTTTGGTGACAAATACATCTTACTATTGTTGTAGCTCAGACATCTGCACAGCAAAGAGGTAATGAACTGTGCATTTGATTCTTTGTGTGTGTTATCACCAGTCTCTTTCCTGCCTCCCAGAAGTTGTGCCTGTGCAAAGCCATGGAAAACAACGACACTGAAAAAAAAAAATGCTTCTGAGAACTGTTAAGGCTGAAAAACATTTACGTTTGCTGCAAAATTGTTTTAAGATTTCTAGTGCTTAGTTCAAACCTTACATACACAAAATAATCTATGAGATGGATGGAGATGGTGCTTTTAAATACACAGAGCAGACTGGTCTTATTGGTCATGTAAGCCAGAGTGTAAGTTCATGAACTTCATCAGATTTTGCAAGGCAATAATTTTGTGGATCCATACAAACCCTGCAAGTCTGTCAATGCCTTGCTGAAATCATAGCTCCTTTCTGTTCCACCCGATCAGAGATAGAAGACTTTTCCTCAAAAGGAAAGACACAGTTTACAGCAGCACCAGGAGTTTGCCACTTTGTGTCTGGGACCAAGGGCTCTTTCTGCACTGTCAGATGATGTCAGGTTCAGTCCCTGGCTCCCTGATAATCCAAACTGGAGTGCTCCTTCAGGCTGGACATCAGCACATCCTGGCTGGCTATCCTGGCAGGGTGGTGGGACCTGAGTTCTGGTATGTTGTATTGATGCCAAAGCATCAACCAGGTTGAATCTACATCAAATCTGGTTACCCCTAAGCCCTCCTCAGCAGGCTTTGCATCCTCCCATGTTTGCCCATGTCCTCCAAGCACTTTCCATCACAGACCCCTTCGTGCTGATGTTTTGCTGGCAGCTACTTTCAGAAACACCACAGACTGCAAGTACTGAAGGCTTAGAAACTCATGTCTGTGGAGACAATGTGATCACACTTGAAATTTTGGCAGTGGCAAAAGCTTGTCATTAATGTAGGACGTGATCTGTGACATATCCCAGGAGGAAATGATGAGGAAAGGCAGGAAAGGGAAAAGAGAAGGGTAGTAGGATGAATGGAAGCCTCAGCATTTTAAGCATGCTTACCTGTGTGGCTGGAAGGAAGAGACTGGAAGCTTTTGTATTTGCCTACATATGAAATACAAATGATACTCCACAGCCAGACCTCCTGGCTCACCCCTCCTCAATTGTCCCCAGGCTCCAAGGGATCAACTGAACCCATCCTGGGCCACGTGCACTACAGGCATTTTGCAATAAGGGTGATTTGCTGTGAGAAATGAGCTCTCAGCAAGAGTACAGTTGGTGATGAAGACCCTGGTGAGTGCCAGACTTGCTGAGAGGCAGCCTCTAATGTCTCTTGGTCTGTGAAGGTCATCCAGGCTGTGATCCTGAGGGCACATTCCTCTTCAGTCTCAAAGTGCATCCTAAATGAGCAGATGTGCACCTCCTTGGATGGCACCCCTGCACACAGGCTCAGCTATGTCCAGGATGAGTAGGGGTGCAGCTACAGCATGAAACTTCTAGCAGGTGTGTTGGTCTTGGGGCCATCATCAAGTCCAGTATTATTTTTGGATGGCTCAGTTTCTCTTGGATTTTTTGACTTGACTCTGCATCCAGACTGATATTTAAATTTATCTGATCTCCAGAATATTGTACTGGCTCATAGGAGGACTGTTTTATCTCTGTTGAGTTTGGGATTCCTGCAGGAGGCTCTGCTGAGGTGGCAAGCCTTCATTTAAGTCTGAGGAATGGTTTGTGGTTGCATCAGCTATACTCTTATTTTCTGCTTTTCTTTTGTGTCCTTCAGGAGAGTGTGTTCGAGCCTGGAGTAGCCCCATGTAAAATGGCTCAGTTCCTGACTCCACTTCATTTGGAAACCTCTCAGAAGCAATAAATGCAGAATCCCACATTGGCATTAATGCAAAACCACTTTTTAGGACAGAAGTTGACATTACCACATGCCAACTGATGGCTTTTATGAGCCACTGACAAGTGCTATTTGTGGAGACAATATAGCATATTAACTGTGTGTAGGGAGCAAGAAATAAGGTTGCCTTGCTTCTATTAGATTATTAGTATAAAGACATCACTTTTGCTTCTCAAATGTTGACTTACTCCTCTTGCTGCTGCTTTGCTTGAACAGATTAAGCCAAATTTGTCAAGGGTGTAATGTTGACTAGAATTAAGATAAAAGCTATGTTTAATCAAGTACCTCATGTTCTGTAGCTTCCCAGCCATTCCTTATCTCTTATTTGAACACATTATCTACCTCTTTATAATTTTAATTTTGTATCAACAATTGCCAAGATCAGTTGTTACTGTCCAGTCTTGCTGACCAGCAGATACTTTATCAGAAATTATTTGAATGGTCCTATTCTTTAAAAAAAAAAATAAAAAAAGCTTTAAAAATACTTGTTAGTCTTTGAGATGGTCCCTGGAGCATTTTTGTCAGGTGAGCAGAGTTCTGGTTTGGAGGAAAAACTCCTCGTTCTCTAGTGCCTTCTCTATTTCCATGTGAGTTTAATGCCTTGGCTAATAAAGTGAAAGAACTCTGGAAATATTTGTCTTTAGAGATGTCTTCTCTCCTTCTAACCCTGAGAAGAAGGAGAGCTTGCTCTAGGTGGCAGAGGCAAGCTCCCAGTGAAGCGCATACGACTGGGCTTTGAGCTTTTGACTTTACAGAGGACCCAAGCATTATACCTCTCACATGTAAGCTTTCTGGTAAACACAAATACCAGTGGGGCTTCTAAAGTAGGACTTGGCACGTAAGCAAGTGTATAAGTATCTCCAGTTTATTTGGGATGGTGACTTTTTTTCTGTATGTTGTGGGGTTTTTTTGTTTTGTTTTGTTGTTTGGTTTTTTTTTTTATTTATTTTTTGAGCAACACTGAAACATCTATTAGCATTTGTCTTTAGATTTCCCACTATTGCACAAAGCTAATTGTGCTAATTTTGGCTGGGACAGAGTTAATTTTCTTCGTAGGTGCTGGTATGGGGCTATGCTTTGGATTTTTGCTGAGAACACTGTTGATAATGCAGATTTTGTTATTGCTAAGCAGTAGTTACACAGTCAAGACCTTTTCTGCTTCTCACACCATCCCATCAGTGCACAAGTATTTGGGAGGCAACACAGCTGGGATAGCTGACACCAGCTGACCAAAAGGGGATTGCATACCTTGTGATGTCATGCTCAGCATATAATGTAGTGGAAAGTGGGAAGAAGTAAGGGGGTGATGTTTGGGGTTAAGACATTTTCTCTTTTTTCAAGTAATGGTTACATGAGTGATGGAGCCGTGCTGTCCTGGGGATGGCTGAACACCTGCCTGCTGATGGGAAGTAATGAATTAATTCCTTGTTTTACTTTGCTTGTGTGCATGGCTTTTACTTTATTTATGGAACTGTCTTTATCTCAGTCCCTGAGGTTTCTCACATAGAATCTCTTCTGATTCTCCCCCCCACCTCCCACAAGGGGCAGGAGAAGTGAGCAAGCAGCTGTGTGGAGCTTAAGCTGAGGTTAAACCATGACAAAAATTCATGTGGCTGCATTAGGAGAACCAATATTTGCAGGACTAGTACTGTCTAAGCCAGGTTTTTGAAATTGAATTGTTGACCTCAGGTTGCCCCTTATTTCAGAACGTGGGCTGGGCTATCTTTCAGAGAATTTTATGTGATTTTCTGACTTTTTATATTTCAGGTTGTACAGTTGGTAAAAGAGGCCCCCAGGACCACCATCAATTTAGAAAGTGCAGAAAATAATTTGTTGTCACTGGAGATGACACTGCATATACCCCTGTTGTATTGGCCTCATTTTCAGTGGGTGTGGTGGGAAATGTGAGTAGGAGTGTGGATAACAACAGAAACAAACAGAAATGTATTGTTCTTGACCAGCTGATGAGATGTTCTGTCCATACAGATCTGCTTTACAGTTTTTTGAGACTTAGTTTCCTTCCTCTTCTCAAAATGAGTTGGCAGATCAAGACACAATGTACATCAAAGCAATGTGATGTGCAAAGGGCTGTGACTTGGCTTGCTATGGCTTGAGAGACATATGGCTGTCACCAGGACATGAGCAGGATGCTAGAATACAGTCCTTGTGCAGAGACCTGTCAGTAGAAGCTGGTCTGTTCCTAACGATAGCCAAATATTTGCCAGCCCTCAGAGAAAGAATCAGTCCAGGCACTAGGTACTTCAAAAAAGAAAAAAAATAAAGGAGCAGCTTTGAGCTATTAGATTTTGAAAGCAAATCTAAATAAATGGAATATTTGTGATTTTGATGTACAGTTTTTAAACTCTGTGAGCTGCAACATAATACTCCAAGAGCCTGCTTTGCTCTGGACTGGTTTTCAGTCCCTTTGGAACAGGCTCTGAAAATGAGAGGGCATCATACAGGTAGAGAGTTACAAAGAGTCTGGGCTGGAAAGAGAAAAATTGATGTGGTTTGGTTTTCACTCTGTGGTCCCCTGAAGGGAGGATGAAGGCAGGGGCCTAAGCAGGTCTGTGCTTGCTTCTCAGGGAGCCTGAAGGAGTAATTAGGAAAAAAAAAATATTAAAATACTGAGGCTAACTTCACTGTCCAGGAGTTCCTGCCTCTGTGGGAAATGTCTGAAGTTTCCTCCCTCTATGGGAAATGTCTGAATGCCTGCACATTAGAAAAAAAGGAGCTAAAACCCAGTGAAACACAGCAACACTGGAAGAGCACAATGTTTCCAGGCTTTGCTATGAATTAGCTTCTTTCCAGATGATGCTGAGTGAATAACTTGTAACAAATAATATGACTTTCTTGGTTGTTTTCTTCTTCTTTTATTCTGTCTTTATATTGATCACCATTTTCAATTGTGCCTCTGGGCTTGTTTGTAAAATGAGGACCCTAATACTTCCCTATCACAGAGGGGTCTTAAGAACATAGCTGAGAGCTCCACAGAATCTGACAGTACAGCCCAATGCTGCAGGCTCCTTGGAAGCTCAGTGAACTTCAATGTTGAAGAGACCAGGTGGGATTTGCCTCATAAAGCTATGCAGACAACCTCAATCTAGGTCTGAAAAGGCTTTTGAGAATGTGACACTGGGCTCTGTGAGTGTCAATCCAGCTTGTACAGATTCAAGGCTCTATGCAAATAGTTGGAGCAGCCCTGGTCATTAGGCTTTGTTCATTGACTTTTTAAAGTCCTCTTGAAGGATTAAAGGTGTTACCACAGTGCATGATGAATTATTAATTCCTAATAAATGGACATAATTTTAAGTATACTCTCCACATAAAGAGGTCACATCAGCTACTGTAAAAAAAAAAAAAAAAGACTAAAAGACTGGTACTTTGAAGAATGACATGTGTAAAGACTGTATTTTAAGTCATGTAGAAAACATACCAAGGATTTTTCTTGTGACTCATATGAGTCCTGGGCTCAAAGTATTCTACCAGCCCATGGGGTAACAATAATTATGGCACACAAATCATCTGCATGACTTACTGACAGCTTAAGCATATCATTTTTTTTGAATAAGCAGAGCTCTTCTTGATGGGAAACGCATGGCAAGAGGTTTAATTTCTAGATCTTAATGGTGGGTTAGGGAGGACGTTCCCAGAAGTCTTTGTTCTGGAAGAGTTCAGCACTAGATTGGGACCTCCTCCATTGTGTACATGAATGTAATGGTGAAGTTTCATAGCTAATGATTGATAGATATTTTTCTAAAGCTTCCTTTTTGGAAAAAACAAAACAAACCAACAACCGTGTAATTTTCTGTTTAACACTAGTTTTACGTGAGAGACTTCTATAAGATCAGTGCTCAAGAAGCCACACCAGAAATTTCAGAGAAGCAGATCTTTTCTGAGAGTTTTGATAAATCTCTCGGGTTTGACTAAGCTGGGTACATCATGGCAACAATCTCTCTGACAGTGTTTTGCATTCTAATTGCAGATGAATCAAGCGCTATAATTTAAAAAGAAAGCATGAAAGTTCGCAGTATTCTTCTGTCTTTTTATTCCACCAGTTGAATATAGATCTATGTGGTCTTCTTGGCTCTGATTTGAGCTGTTGACCATTACCAGCCAAAGACTGTACCCAGCTGATGGATTTATTGACAGAAATGACAGAGGTCTGTGTTTGAGCTTGAATGTCTCAAATTTAACTTCTCTTGACAATCACTCAGCTTTACTTTTAAACAATTTGAAGCAATTTGACCACAATTCCTGACTGCTGGTGAGCCAGCTCTAGTCAATGTGTCTACCTCTCTGAGGAATAATGTTGCAATTTGTTCTCTTGTTCATTGTGAAGCAAGTCCTGGTAATATTTTTACAGAAAAAAAACCCAAAACAACCAAAACCAAAACAAACCCCAGCCAAACCCAAAAGCAAAAAGATTCTGCATAAAATAACATGATTTATCTGGGAGAGATATGATGAGGCTGTTATTTTTAATGATAGCTCAGATAAAATAAAATGTGCAATGACTCTAGGAGGTTATCATTTGAGAATCAGAATCTCACAAAGACAGAAAAAGAGCAGCATGAAAAATTGATCATAGGGTTACCTATCTCATACAGAGGATATTTTTCAAAGCGGAACACCTTTCATGCTTTCAAAGGGAGCTCTACCACTTGAAAAGGCATTTATCAGAGACAGGAAACAAGTGTACTGCAAAACTTGCAGCCCCAAACTGAAAACTGCAGAAGCATGTTCCTGGTTTTGTTGCAAACTTGAAATATTGGGATATATTCACTGAAAGCTCTGAGTAAGAGTAAGTGTGTACTAATCTTTGAGTGAATCCAGGCAGCTTTACAAGCATCACTGAAGCTTAGGTAGTTACAGTAAGAGAACATTTTGGTTTTCCATATCTTGAAACATCACCCTCAACATATGAATCTTCAGAGAAGTCCTAGCCTTAGCCCTGATGTTTGGAAAGGGTCTGTGTGGGTCTATGTGAGGTACAAGAACTACTGACTTTTCACTCTCATGGGATGCTAAAACTGGCCTAATTATTGTGTGAAAGCAATGACCATTAAAATCAGTAGAAGCAAAAAGCACTTAAGAACCCCAGAAAAACAAGCTAACATACCTATATGAATTTATATATGGAAAAGTCTACTTTTACTCTGATGCAACTAAAAAAGCTAGAATAAAGCATGGATTGTTCCTTGATTCCCTGATAAAATAAATCAGACTGTTCCTTCATTTCATTCCAAAGCCAAAGAAACACAGGTCTGTGTGTCCTGAGTGTGGTTCTGCACTACCAAGTCAAGGTGGCCAAGTCTTTTGGTTTAAGCTCAAATTTTTAATTTTACAAGCCAGTTAGATTTTCCCCTCTGAGTGTATTAGCAGTTGTGCTGGTCTGGGCCATAAAGCTTCACAGATTTTGCATCTAGATCTGCTGTAGTTCTTCTGGAGATGCTCAAAGGACTTAGCTGTTGTATTTTAAAGGCTGTTATTAGTAATGTCCTGACCTTGCTGTGAACACAGTTTGCTTCCCACACTTGTGCACTCTGTTTTCCCTGTGTACTTGTGTTGGACTGATATAACAACATTTGCTGATCCTGGTGATTTTTTTTGTCAGACTGAAGGTGCTGGGAATTCGGGTGTATTTCATGAATATCTGAGACTCCTTTTCACCACAGATAGGTCAACACTATCTTGGCAAAATCTCCAGGGTTTCATCTCTCTGTTCAGAGGACAAGCAGTTTCTTGAGCCAAGCTCATGTTCAGACAGGTAATGGAACTAATGATCTTGCATTGCACACCACTGACAGAGTAACTGCTGCAGCATATGACAGTGACCTGTAGCTTGTCCATTCACCAAAACCAGAACTGAACAATTTCATGGTGTTTTCTATACAACTGGATAAATGGCTTGATCCAAACACCATTAGAATCAGTGACAAGATTTTGTTAACTTGCTGGGATTTACGCTGAACCCGTGGATACTAGGGATTTTTGGAGGGCAGGGATTTTTGTAAGGCCTTTTAAAATTTATCCTTTTAGACAGATATCTTACATAGAATGTGTGCTGAAGGTTTGACAGTACAAATCATTGCAACTCTATGGCTGTGAAGTGCTGAGGTTTCAACCCCCAGCCCTGAATGAGGGTTAGCAGATGGATGATGTCCACAACCAGGCAAGAAAGACCCTTCTGACTGGTTTTAACCCAGGGTCTGGCCAGGATGAGGAGATCACCACCAGGTGACCCCACCTTCCACATTAACTTGGAAGTGGTCGTAGTGGAGTTTGGAGACCTGCCTCTATGGTGCATGTGCTATGTGAGGATTCTGGCTACTGGATAGGGCTCCCTGGCTCTTCATGGCAAGTGGAGTTCCCAGGATGGCAGGGCCAGAACATGAAGCTGTCTCTGAGTCCCTGCTATAGAACTGGGCTCATGGCCTGGTTGCTCCCATCTCTCATGACTTTGCTCCTCACCTGGCTTGCTCCCTGATTCACATCCACTGTGATGGGTGAGTGCATTGACTTGTTCCTCCTCTGGTTGTCTGGCACTTTGGGTCTGTGGTGTGTGATGTGGGAGTGGAGGGAGGAATTTGGCTGCTGGTCTGCCTCTTAATGATAATATCATTGTAGATTGGGCAAGTGGTCAACAGAAGAGGCTGTCACATGGAGGTTCGTAAACTTCTATATGGTTTGCTCAGCAGAACTAGATATTTTAGTGTCTAGACTCTTAAAAGTGCCTTCTAGAGGTATATCATGTTCTTGTAGTTCACACATGCCTTCATAACCCAGTGTTCCATGTTCAGCCCATGCTGATTATGGCCCACTGATGGACATACTGTTGAAGGTTATAGTTCACCTGTTATCATACAGAGATGAAACATTACTATGAATGTATGCATGTCATGGAATAAGTAAACAGGTTAATTGTTGAGTAGTTTCTAATACCTGTACTGGATATTTAAAAATCCTGTGAAGCTCATGATATTCCATTCAGCCCATGGGAGTGTGCATCTTGCTGAGAACATGAATGGTTTGCAGTAGTGCCTGTGCATCACAGTCATTGCTGTCTCAGGAAGTGAATTTATATGGACTTCTATT
The DNA here is from genome assembly GCF_000691845.1 of Merops nubicus. Taxonomy (NCBI): domain Eukaryota; kingdom Metazoa; phylum Chordata; class Aves; order Coraciiformes; family Meropidae; genus Merops; species Merops nubicus. Next base: position 80,763 of record NW_008602106.1, read on the forward strand.
TGTTGACAACCAACAACACAGTTTTGATGTAAATTTCAGTTTTGACATAGATTTCCTATTGTACAACACCCCAAAGTAAATAATATTTACACAAGAGCAAGTTCAGTCCAAGGACAGTGCTGAACTGAATATAGCACAGGTGCAGAGAAAGTAGGAGCAAAGATACACCACTGTTCTGGTTTTATGGCATCAAATCTGATTACCAACGTAGATCTTTATACAAGCTACACCATCTTCTTCAGAGCCTTTGAAATCCCAGCACTGGTCAAGTTAAAATTGGAAAAGTTGGTGTTTTCTGTTTTTGCAGCACCACCTCCTTATTAGGGTTGTTTTGAGGAATAAAAGCTCTCATTGGTAATGAGTGGCTGCGGGTGACTGTCCCCCTAGTCAGTTTTAACACCCCAGAAGCTATGAAAGCCTGGACTGCTGAGAACCAGAGTCAGGAAAATCACTGGAGTTTCTTGACTAATAACCAGGCAGATGGCTAAGGAGCTGGGTAAGGTGACAGGATACCTGGTGTTCAAAGCTATGGGACAGGAAGAGTTCAGTTGACAGTCAACCAACCATCTGTTGGAGCATCTGCAAAGCCAATACATCCTCGCAGAACTTTTCAATTCCAACAAATCAATTGCATCAAATAACAGTTATCTATTAATACACATGGCATTGATCTCTGTCTGATCAAGCATCAGCTTTCTTCTCAAAGGTAAATTATTTCTCAGAGTAATGTCAATTTTTGATTGGAGTCTAGTACTAGACTCATATCCTTCCTGGAGCACAGCTTCAGCCTGATGGAAAAGTGTTTTTTTTTTCATAGATTCTGAAAGGATTATATTTTTATTCCACTGTTGTTTAACTATTTGTTCTTCCAGCCTCCATTAGTGCGTTTGACATCATATTCAAGTTCACATGCTTCATTCTAATCTGTAATGACTTCTTCCTTATATGCATGGCTTGCAGCAAGACTGATGTTTTAGTATTTTAAACTGTATAGAGACATAAAGAAAAGCATAGAGAGAAGAAGACAGAAGTGTCTGGCTCACCTCAGCAGCTTTTTATCTGAGACAATCCTGGTTCATTTTTGAAAGTGAAGTTACACTCACTTAAATTCCACACAAAGTGGAATTGAAGGATAGCAATGCTCCTGCCAGATGTAAATCTCTGTAATAACAAACTGGAGAAAGAAAAGACCACTCTTAATCTCTTTAACAAATGTTAGAGAAGAAAAATATTTTGCACTTTAAAATGGTTGCTTTCCAGCTGTGAACTGGACAGAGATGTATAGGGTTAGTTAAGCAGCATTTTTACTTCACAAGCGAGGAGACTGTGTTCATTTCCCCAGGTTGAAAAACGGGATGCTTTTTTCCCCTTCTTTGTCTTTTGGAGACATGTTGCATGTGGATGTTGTAGGAAAGTGTTGCCTGTGAGTATAGTGGAGGAGAAGAACAGTTTCAGCCAAGGGTCAGAACTGGAAGGATACAAAATTACTATAAATTTTCCGTAATAATTTTAGGCTGGATTGCTCTCATCAACAAAACCACCTTCCATTTAGTTTAATAAGAGTAAAACAGCTTGTCAACTGGAAGCAGAGCTCAGTAAGCTTGCAAGATAAACTACATAATGTGGTAAACTGCAATGGGAGCTCTGCAGCTGGCAGCAGGAAGGACCTTCTTCCCAGCAGGAGACAGCCTGCAGCACGATGTGAGTAACGGGCACAGGTGGCCAAAATCCTTTCCCTTGGCACAGCTGCAGCCCCAAACTGTTGTTGCTGCCACTGTCACCATGAAAGATGGTGTGGTCTGGTTTGTCTGAAAATGTCATTAATTTTCTTTTTCTGCATATAGTGTGGGTCAGTTCAGTTGAAAACACAATCTGGGGCCAGCTGAGATGTCTAAGGATCTCCCAGCCAACCACTGTCACTGCAGGATGCAAATCTTTTATAGATTTTGTCTTGCCTGCAAGACTCAGGTCCCATATAACAGAATAACCGAATCAGAGAATGGTAGGGGTTGGAAAGAACCTCTGGAGATCATCTAGTCTAATACCCCTGCCAAAGCAGGTTTACCTAAGGCAGGCTACACAGGAATATGTCCAGGGTGGGTTTTGAAAGTCTCCAGAGAAGGAGACTTCACATCCTTTCTGGGCAGCCAATTCCAGTGTTCCATCACTCTTACAGTAAAGAATTTTTTCCTGATGTTGAGCTGGAACTTCCTGTGTTTCAGTTTGTCTGTTGCCCCATGTCCTATTGTTGGGCACCACTGAAAAGAGATCAGCCCCATCCTCTTAACACCCATCTTTCAGATATTTATAAACATTGATAAGGTGCCTCTCAGCCTTCTCTTCTCCAGGCTTAACAGGCCAAAATCTTTCAGCCTTTCAGATATTCAAGGACACTTTAGATGACAAGTACACCTATGTTTAGGAAACTGACTATGGTCCCACACAGAAGTTTATCTGAGTAAATCTAGATATTGTGAGGCATTGGCTCAGGCTACCCAGGAAGGTGGTGGAGCTGCCAACCCTGGAGGTGTTCAAAAAAACCATGTAGATGTGCCGTTTGGGGACATGGTTTAATGGTCGTGGTAGTGTTGGGTGATGGCTGGGTTTGATGATCTTAGAGCTCTTTTCCAACTTCAATGATTCCATGATTCTATATCTGTAATGCACACATCTGTATGATCTAGTCAATATGTTCACTGACTACACCATGAGTAAACCAGTTGAGTTTTAGCCGGTATAAGTCACTGGCATCTGTGGTGCAATTCATTTCATCCTGAAGCAGACATCTAAAATTGGTCATATTACTCCCACTCTGCAAGTGCAAATTTCTCTCCTGTTGACTCTAAAGGGACCTCCACTTGAGATGGTTTGATTTTTCAGACGTCAAGAGTTAAGCGAGTTCAATTTCTTTCTTGTCCTGGCCCTGTATGAACCTCGAGGAAGCTCTCCAAATCCAAGAGGTTTTGTTGGAAGAAGGAGAAGGTGCAGTTTCAGTAACTTATGGACCAAAGTTTTGTTTGAGTGATAAGGCGAGCTCAGCCATCCATGGTGATGGCAGGTAGCTCAATGACTCATGATGCCCGGCTTAACTCAGGCCAGTTGCCCAAGTCTGACCATCAAAGCAGCCACTGAAGGTGCTCACTTAAACAACTGTGCCTTGGGTGGCAATGTCCAGCTTAGAAATCAGAGTGAAGAAAATTATTTGCTAAACTGTGCGGGTGCATTATACAGTCTTTTATTAACATTTGTGGTATTTGCAGTATTTAAAAACTATATTGTTTGTCTGTTTTGTTGTTTTTGGTTTTGTTTTTTTTTTTTTTTCCATAGGCCATAAGTGCTTGGCTGTAACCCAGAGCAGAACACCTCTGTAGATATTACTATTGTGTGTTTCCCCCAGTATGTCTAGACAGAATTAACTGATGTAAGCAATTATAAGACTACAAGATTCATAACTGACCTCCTCTGGAGTGACTTTGTAAGATAAATGGATATGGTGACACTAAACTGCTCTTTAATTATCCTTTAAGATCACAAACGCTCTTGCAGGTAGCACTTGGGATGTTATGTAGGAATATTAGGTATAAAATTCATTGATGGCATATTGATTTTATAGAGTAGCTCAAATTATTTCTTAGCACTTCTTATTACTTAACTTCAAGGATGGCAACAGAATCAGCTTCTCTCTAATGGAAAGTGTTTTTCAGGTTTCTCTGAAGAGAGATACAAATTATTTAGTAATAGTATTTTGCATAATTACCTTTTAAAATAATTACCAGCATCATCCTCCTGCTGATGTTCTATCATAAACTTAATGATTTCTGAAAACATTGTATAACCTTCTCTAACTGGCCCAGACATGCCAGAGTTTTCTGGTCTAGCAGTCAGCACGGTGAAGAAATCGTGCTTAGTGTGCGCAAGTCTTTTTTTTTAGCATCAAAGCAAAATGTTTTGCCAAACAGCTTGCTCATGTGTGGTTTTTTCTGCACATATCCAGCTGACACTGCCCTGCATCACAGCCCATTTGGCTTGCTTCTTGGATCAAGAAAAGAGAAAAATATTTTGTCTCTGGGATTAGTCTAGTGATGAATCTTTTGAGTTTTCATTTTGAAGTCTTTTTGCAGATAGAGTAGCTATGGTTACTTGATGTCGTCGTTTGAATTTATAATATTTATATAGTCTTTTCCTGTCAGGGAACTGGGAAATTGACTCCTTATTAGGATTGAAAGTGTGCTTAAATAAACAGCAGTATAAATTGCAAAGCACGTTGTAATTTCATCTTGCTGTTCTTTTCAAAATGAAAGAAAATTTGGAGAATATGTTTCAGTGGAAAACTTACTTTGCTTTAATTATGGTAGCATTTAACTGTAATGGAAGCCTCTAAGTTTTCTACAATGACACATTGTATGCTTATGGTAGAAAAGGATGGTGGCATGCAAAAATGTTCATAGATGGGCAGATCTCTTTTGCTGATTCACAAGCATGTGGCCCAGGTGGTTTCCTTCAGTGTCCCGTAGGTGCACAGTGCAGAAGAGTCAAACATTTGCCCTTGAAACAATGAGGCTCTGTCAGAAGGTGAGAGGTCTTCAGTGAAAAAAATCTGGAAAGAGTCAGTCTTAGCCTAGAATGAAGGTTGAGATTTATCCCATGTTTCAATCAAGCCAGAAGAAACTCTCCAGAAAAGAGGGACACTATAAAAACACGAGGAGTTCCGAGCCCACTGATGACAGGCAGCTTGCTCCTGCTCTGCAGGACACCGCCTTCAGCTATGCCTAGCAAGCTATACAATGGATCAAACAACAGATATAAGTAAAAAAAATATCATCCCCTACCCCTTTTTTTTCCTTCTAATTTTTAGCTTGACTCAGTAGGCCTCATCAGTATTTGTGGCACCACCATTGAGAAAGTGTTAGTACATGATGGCAGTGGCTTTGCTTGTTCCCTTTACTGGTATTTGCCCCTTAAACTGAACAAAGATGAGATGTTTTAGTTATCCTTCTCAGTATAGTGAAAGTGAAGTAATTGTTTAACTATTTAATATTTTCTGTGTCAGCATCACTATTTTTTCCACTAAATGTCCTTATCTTCTGTCATACTTTCAAATTCCTGAGAAGATTACAGGTCCTCTGTAAGATGAAATTTTAACTATTTTGCTGTTAAAACCCACAAATACAGATGAGCCAGGATTAATGCTTAAATAACAAGGGCTTCTAAACATCAAAGACAACATGAGAATTGTGCAAGGGATTGGTTTGAAAATTTCCACAAAGAGGGCTTGTCAACAAACACTAATTTTCACTTATCCCAGGCATTTCACTTCCAATTCTTGTTCTCAGAAATTAACACTTGAAAAAGTTACACGTCACTTCAGTTTCTGGGAGGATTTGTTATATCACTGAGTGCAATTATCATTCCCAACCTGTTGTGAAGCAAGGTATTTAATGCTAAAAGCAGCAGAAATGCTGCGTGTTTGGACAGTGGTCTGTATGAAGTGGGATTAATGCACTCTACTGTCCTCTATAGGTTATATCTTGTGGTTGGCTGTCTAGTGTCTAATGAAGTATGTGTTCATGTTACAGCTTTTAGTACTCTACAAGCTTCTGTTGGCAGCCAGTTTTCATGAAACGTCTCCGAGACACCTGCCCTTGTGTTGAATCCAGTTTTATTATAGCAGGATTGCCACATGATCTCTCACACACAAAGAAAATAGCTGTTTAAATTCTACATCCTCAGAAAAACAGTTTACGAAGTCTTGGCTGCAAATAGCTAAGTCTGAATTTTCTAGCTGGGTCTGCTTGTGTGAAAATTACTGTTGCAATGGTCAGCTTCTGTGTTCACTGCTTATCACACAAGTCCACAGCTCAACTTTCCAGTTATGTTTTTCCAGAAGAAAGTTGCCTTGGAATTGAAAGAAATCTATGAAAAGGGTTCTATGAAATTTCAATGAAAAGAATTTTCTGGTTTGGAGGGTTTTCTTTTGTCAAATGAATGCTAGGAGGTAACACTTTGTAGTTCATAGCTTAGCCTGGTGATTACAGTGAAATTACAGCTCATGGCAGAACCAGATGATGGTTGTCTGCAGTGCAGAGTCAGAGCATCAGACTGAGGTTTTAATGAGGCAGAATACTGTTACCCAGACCTAGATCCATAGCTTGTCATCTGGTTGTGAGCAGAATATTTACCAGTGATAAGGATTCATTAAAAAGGTAACTTGCTTTTAAAAGGAAATGCTGTCTGAAGCTCAGCCTTTGGGCTGTTAAGCCTCTGAGGGAGACACAAGGGAAAGCAGTGAGGTGCTGGTTGGTGTGAGGCTTGGAGGATTGGGATAGAGCACAACACTTCATAGTGTTACTCTCCGTTTGCTAAAAAAGCACCTTGAACAGAAATATGTGGAATATCCAGTTGTAAGAACTACAATGGGACGTACCACTCCTAAATTTAACTATAGAAAATATGAAGAACTCAATATTCCACAGATGTGCACAGACTAAATAGCAGGGAAAAAGGCAGTGAATTGGATCTAAAATGAATGGTAGAGGAAAAATATTTAGAGCAACTATGATTCCAGGAGCTTCAGAGGTGAAAAGGCTTTCAGAGAGACAGGGAGAAAAAGGAAATCTTTTATCCCTTTTAGGGACAACATCTTCACTTTTTTTCCCTTTGGGCTTGTGAAGGAGTGGTTTGGCTGACTGGAAGAACAGACAGAACAGTAGAATTCTTGCTGCTGTGCACTGAGGAGGAGGATCAACATCACTTCTTGCCTTCTCTAGGTGAGAGACTCGTAACTAAATGCCTTGAGATGGAGTTAGGACCAAGTATGTTATTTCTGAGATTGCAAATGCTTCTTCCTCCATTGCTGGATGGGACTGGCTGGAGGGAGGGGACTGTGATTTGGAGGGAGGGAAGGTTCTCTCCCCTCCAGCAGTCTAGGCAAATAGCAAGGTGATAATGCTGGAGTACGCTCATCTTCTCACAGCATGGCTAGGAACTGCGGTTTGACTACTCAGTTTGTAAAGTATTTCCATGTACTCATGAAAACAGCCAAGGGAGTGTTTTCACTACTGGCTTAATGGCTGGGAGGAGTGTAACCAACTCTCCCCACTCCAGTGTGGGTAAAAGTTGGTGCAAAGACAACAATTTGTCTTTCTTTTCCTCAATGTCCAATTCAGTGGTCTATGATAACTGTCCTGATGCCTTTGCAGCATCCAGGCCTCACTACACTGAGAGGATGCTACTCTGGGAGTCTGCCAGCTCAGGTTCTGTGCATAATTTCCCTGACCTTTCTCTACTGACAATCCTGTTGGTTCAGAGAACATTAAAATAATCTGCTGTAGGCTTTTTCTTTATATTCTTATCATTCTTTCCCTCTGGAAAGACTTTTGACACGTTTTTCCTCTCACTGCCAGTGTGTCAGTGCAAAATCATGGAGGCTAAATCAAGGAGATAAAGGAGGAAAAGTTGTGGGGTTTTTAGACACTCTACTCAAAAAATTATGAAACTTCCCAAGCCAACATTCACAACAGACATAGAGGAAGACTCAAAATAATGTTATTATATACTGTGTATTTTGTGTATTGATAAAATTCAACTTTATTAGCAGGTTAAGTGTGTGGTTTTTTAGTAGTTCTCTAGGACAGAATTCTCTTCCTAGCTCAGTACAGTTATGTTATTTCCTTCTTTTTACATCTGGGAAGACTTTTGTTGCAGCTTATTTAGGGAGGAAGGGGATGGAACACCCCTGCACTCTGGTCCGGGGACTTTCCTGCACCTTTCCTCCTGGGTCTCTTCTGCCATATGTCTGCTTATCACTTTTACAGCCCTTTTAATGCTCTTCCAGGGCATGTGCTGAGAGTTGGACACCCCCAGGAACAAGAATGGCAGAATTTCATTTGCATTTCCATGGGTACTGGACCATCCTACCTGAGACTACTCAATGCATTTCAGCTCTGTTATTCTGAAACTATTTTGCAGTTAGGGTTGAGCAGTAAAGCTGAAATCCTCGTCCTTCTTTTTCTATTCTTGCAGCACTGCAAAGCACATTTTAAGGCACATATTTGTGCTCTGCCTCAAGAATACAGCACTGACCAGGGGCAAATGGTCCCTGTAGCTCTATTAATGTTAAATGAGGCTTTCATAAATCATGATTGAATTTCCTATGTTATGTTACACCAGCAATTCTTATCTTGGTGCTCAGTGAAATTAAAGTAACAAATAAGGATCGATATTTAAGCTGCATATCTACCTAAAAATATATTACAAACTCCATTAAAATGTTGAAGATAATTTAAACACATTAATTTATATTAATGCCATTAAGCAGAAATACAGTATGTTTTTAATGCTGAAATATGTTTATCTGACAGCTTAATTAAATATTTAGTACAAACAGAAACAGCTGACATCTAATTTTCAAGTGCTATTTGGTCATATTTGGAGAAGGCTAAATATACCTGCATCTGTCTGCCTTTCCAAACAAAAAGGTTGCTAGCTACAGGGAATCACAAGAAGATTTATATCTCTATGCCTTTCATCTACCTAAAACAAATAATTCATGCTGCAGCTATAATTATGGCATTAGTAAGGGAAATGGTAATTGAGCAGGGCTTAACACTCTGAAATCATCTAGAAATGAATTACTTTAGAAGAATGCTTAAACTGCATAATAATTCCAATGGGAGATTGGAAACCAAGGACTCATCAGGTGCTGCAGACAGTCAGATGGAGAGCTAAGGTTCATCCTTTTCCAGGACTTCAGCCCTTGCTAATGAAAACAGTTTTCTCACTGGTTGCCATGACTTGAACACCTCATTCTACAAGGGCTTAGTACCTATTTAAATCGTTACTCTTGAGGCCTCACCATGTTCATACCACTTTGGAACTAATCATCTGCACAGCTTTTTCCTCTCACTTCAAACACTGGATTTAGAAGAACTGGTGCAACTCTCCTAGACTGCCTAGCTCTTGTCCTCTCCCATTTTACTCCATGTGTAGACTCTGGTTCCCCTGTGAAGGGAAGGCAGCACACAGATGAGTGCTGGGAGTTGAAAACACCTCTTAGGAGCATGCCTTAAGGGTGTCACTGTGGCTGAATGACCCAGAACCATTTGATCAAAGGGGAGAAAGATTGCCTTGCTTCCTTTTTGCTCTTTACAGTAATTTACACACCCCTCAGTCAGTATGGGAGTACTTCACACCCATTCAGAGTGGTGAAAATCACAGCAGGAGATACTGGAGAATCCCAGCTGAGGGCTCTTTTGTGTCTTCACACTACATATAGGGCAGGAGCTGTCACTGTCTTGGTCAAACCCCCTTGGGCTCCACTGGCTTGTGCCAGTCTGGTGCAAGACAAGCCTTAGCACTTAAGTGTGTGATGGATAGATATGTTCTGCAAAACTTGGGTTTCTCTGTCCTCCCTGCTGTAACTCCCACTGTAGGAATTCATTTTACCAAAGGAGAGTAATGCAGTCTCAGAACAAAAGAACAAAAAGTTATTACTGCTGGTGGTTAATGAAAGTGGATCATAGATTGTGGGGCTGGTGATTTCAGCTGGTTCAAGCTGACACAAGGATGAAGCTTTTCTTCTCTCCTTTCTTTGTGTTGCCCTTTTCTGAGAGCATCGAAGGGCCTCCCCTTATAGATAATTCATTTTGGCTGCCCTTTCCTCATGGTAGCTACAAACACAGCTAAGGAAAAGATGCTAAGTGGTAATATCCAATTCCTGCCACATCCATGTGGATCCACAAGGCACAACTTCTGGCAGCAGGATAAATGCTCTGATTTGTGGCTAAGCCTGAAGGGGTACTTGTCATCTCAGACATCTTTACTCATTTAAGCCATCCGTGTGCAGCTGGTAGTTATCTTGTAAGGCATAAGGAGGACCTCATTGTTCCAGATGAGCCTTCACATATGAACAGGCTCTAATAAAGTGTGTGATGGTATTTTTCAGGAGTGCTGGCCTAAAAAGAGAGGTTCAGCCACATGCCAGAGTCTGCAGGCTGTGACAATGTGCCTGCTCCCATGGCAGCATCCCAGGCAGTGCAGTGATGTTTTACTCTGTTTCAAAGCAGTAGACTACTGCTTGGAAAAGTTCAGTGGCCTTATAAAGAAATGTTTCAACTGGGTGAAATCTCTCTGGCCCTCTTTTATTTTAGTACTTGCCAGCTTTCCCTATGAGTGAGTTTTTCTTCCCTTTGCTCAGAGGCTTCACAAAATTCATTAAAATTGCCACAAAGCTCTGTTGTGAGCAATTCCTCTGTGTGAAAGAAAACAGACAGGAGTACGTTGGAAGAAATGTTTAGTTTTGAAGATCTCTTTTCATTCTGTCTATCTCTTTGCCCTCTTCAGTCATGTGAAATAGAAGCAAGCATTTAACTAGTAAGACATTTGTGTAAAATCACTTTTTTCTTGCTCTTGTTTTATATTATATGAATCTATCAATTTTCCCTGCATAAACAAGCAAGATTAATAGTTCTGGATGTTTGAGAATCTATCCGCCTTTTATCATCAAGCCCATTTAAATAATAAAAAGGAATAATAAGAATGGTATTTCATGTTGAATAAAGTGCTTTTTATTTGGGAATTAATACACTGCAGTTCTTACTTACTAACACCCGAAGCAACTAAATTCTCACGAGGTGGATTAGACATTGAGGGCTAATCAGAAAACCAACAGAAGCCCATTTGAAGCAGCACATATTTCAGCAGCTGGCTGAGGGATGGATATTAAGAGGTAGCTTTGAATGCAAACTGCTCAGAGCAGAAAATGGTTTGTTGTCACTAGAAGTGAGTGTGAATCCATTTTTCTGTCTCATAAAAAATGTTGAAGCTTCGAGGAGTTCTTTGAGCCAAACCCATGTGCATTGGAGACCTATCAAAATGTTTGTGTTTACTTGTTTTTCCTCAGAAATGAGGACGAGAAGTTGACACAGTAGATCTGGGAGAAAAAAATAATGGTAATCAAGTCATTCTCCTGCATGCCCTGTGGATTCTCTGCTTGTTAGGAGGGAAGGGGCTCTGTCAACCTTCACTCCATGTCTGATACCTCTCTGAGTAAACAACCATGAATGAGTATGTATTATAAATGAGTGGTTTGTGTCTTCTCTCTCTACTCAGCTGCTTATTGGGTATTTTGGTTTCTCATCTTCTCCAACAAAAATTACCTAGTCTAGAGGGGGGGGGGGGGGGGCAGAGGGTTTT